>NC_087158.1:10983299-11283299 GCF_035594125.1 Scylla paramamosain | reverse complement strand
CAAGATCTAACTCCCCTCGTGATTTCTGGCATCTAGACAAAAATATCTCCAATAACTTTGCTTCTTCTTCTTTCCCTCCTCTACTTCAACCAGATGGCACCACTGCTATCACATCTATTTCTAAAGCTGAACTCTTTGCTCAAACCTTTGCTAAAAACTCTACCTTGGATGATTCTGGGCTTGTTCCTCCCTCTCCTCCACCCTCTGACTACTTCATGCCACGTATTAAAATTCTTCGCAATGATGTTTTCCATGCCCTCGCTGGCCTAAACCCTCGGAAGGCTTATGGACCTGATGGGGTCCCTCCTATTGTTCTCCGAAACTGTGCCTCCGTGCTTGCACCTTGCCTAGTCAAACTCTTTCAGCTCTGTCTGTCAACATCTACCTTTCCTTCTTGCTGGAAGTTTGCCTACATTCAACCTGTTCCTAAAAAGGGTGACCGCTCTAATCCCTCAAACTATCGTCCTATTGCTTTAATTTCCTGCTTATCTAAAGTTTTTGAATCTATTCTCAACAGGAAGATTCTTAAACATCTATCACTTCACAACCTTCTATCTGATCGCCAGTATGGGTTCCGTCAAGGCCGCTCTACTGGTGATCTTCTGGCTTTCCTTACTGAGTCTTGGTCATCCTCTTTTAGAGACTTTGGTGAAACTTTTGCTGTTGCCTTGGACATCTCAAAAGCCTTTGATAGAGTCTGGCACAAAGCTTTGATTTCCAAACTACCCTCCTACGGTTTCTATCCTTCTCTCTGTAACTTCATCTCAAGTTTCCTTTCTGACCGTTCTATTGCTGCTGTGGTAGACGGTCACTGTTCTTCTTCTAAATCTATTAACAGTGGTGTTCCTCAGGGTTCTGTCCTGTCACCCACTCTCTTCTTATTATTCATTAATGATCTTCTAAACCAAACTTCTTGTCCTATCCACTCCTACGCTGATGATACCACCCTGCACTTTTTCACGTCTTTTTCATAGATGACCAACCCTTCAGGAGGTAAACATATCACGCAGGGAAGCCACAGAACGCCTGACTTCTGATCTTTCTAAAATTTCTGATTGGGGCAGAACAAACTTGGTATTGTTCAATGCCTCAAAAACTCAATTCTTCCATCTATCAACTTGACACAACCTTCCAGACAACTATCCCCTCTTCTTCAATGACACTCAACTGTCCCCCTCTTCTACACTGAACATCCTTGGTCTGTCCTTTACTTATAATCTGAACTGGAAACTTCACATCTCATCTCTGGCTAAAACAGCTTCTATGAAGTTAGGTGTTCTGAGACGTCTCCGCCAGTTTTTCTCACCCCCCCAGCTGCTAACTCTGTACAAGGGCCTTATCCGTCCATGTATGGAGTATGCTTCACATGACTGGGGGGGTTCCACTCATACTGCTCTTCTAGACAGGGTGGAATCAAAAGCTTTTCGTCTCATCAACTCCTCTCCTCTAACTGACTGTCTTCAGCCCCTCTCTCACCGCCGCAATGTTGCATATCTAGCTGTCTTCTACCGCTATTTTCATGCCAACTGCTCTTCTGATGTTGCTAACTGCATGCCTCCCCTCCTTCCGCGGCCTCGCTGCACAAGACTTTCTTCTTTCTCTCACCCCTATTCTGTCCACCTCTCTAACGCAAGAGTTAACCAGTATTCTCAATCATTCATCCCTTTCTCTGGTAAACTCTGGAACTCCCTGCCTGCTTCTGTATTTCCACTTTCCTACGACTTGAATTCCTTCAAGAGGGAGGTTTCAAGACACTTATCCACCAATTTTTGACCACTGCTTTGACCCTTTTATGGGACTGGTATTTCAGTGGGCATTTTTTTATTAGATTTTTGTTGCCCTTGGCCAGTATCCTTCCTACATAAAAAAAAAAAAAAAAAAAATCAAATATGAATGAGCAAATGTTGGTCAAATGAGCTTTCTTATAGTTGTTAAATACTTTGATGTCTCCATTATGATTATAAGCCCATGACATTAGCTGCCTGTTGGTTGAAGATCATCTTTGCTTCTTTCTACTGGCATTTGTACAAAGGTAAGCATCAGAAATGTGTATAAGCATTATTGTAGTTTTTTGTAATGGTTTGAACATAATAAGAATAGTCTGTATTCCATAATTCCTTGTTTCAAGAAACTTTACAAATTTTTTTTGGGTATGATTTTGGATATTCAGAGACTGGCACTCCATTTTTTTTTTTTCTGACTCTGGCCAGAATCCTCTTACATAAAAGAAGTTCCACCATGTTCCCAGGTATGTTGTGCATTGTGGAAGAAATTCACACAGTGTTTGAGAGTGCACAATCCATGACACCAATTCATAATACATATCAAGTTAAGTTTGATTAACTGCATAATATTTGAATAACAGTAGCATTTTTAGTATTCTTTTACTTGTGCTCCAGTCTCAATATTGCTTCTTTTTGTCAGATAGAGCTTCTCATTCTGAGTGATTTGGGTAAATTTTTACTCTTATACCAGTCTCTTTTATTTGTAGTAGTTTTTGGCATTTTTAAAATGAATGCCTTCAGCATTCAGTTTTGAGGCTATCCACTCCCAAGCTTGCTTTTTCAATAGGACCATCTGTATTTCTGTTGTAGAGGACATCTTCATGTGTTATGAGATCCACTAGCTACTCCTTTGGATCACTACCAATAGGGATAGAATGCTTCAATGTTGTGGATCCCTAATATTTGGTGATATAATATAGAGAGGTGCTGGTGTGGCTGCAGCTGAGAACGGTGCAGTGCTGGTAGTAAACAATGTTCAAATATGGCACTGATAATGTCAATCAAATTAACTATATTGTGTACGTGATTATATTAAGGTATTTATTGTTCCATCAATCACTATGTGTATACATTATACATTACACAATATACCTTGTAACATTTATGTATGTAAAATGCTTTAATTATGAAGTTTTTTCATATGTATGTTTGCAGGGGTAACAACCTAGCTCTAAGGTATCCCCCCAAAAAAAGAAGGGAAGGGATGCGAGTGGATTTATGGTAGCTAATGGATGGGGATCCCTATGAAAGGGATGGGGAAGGAGATGGTGATAAGGATGATTTATGATATGGCCATTATCTTTTGATTTCTGACGACCACTTTTGACTTTGTTTCTGTGACTAGCACATCAGTGGGCATTTTTTATTATATTTTTGTTGCCCTTGGCTGGTGTCCCTCCTACATAAAAAATAAATAAATAAATAAATAAATTTGAAAAAAAATTTTAAAAATATATGAATGAGTATACCAAAGTTTTTATCTTATGTGGATATTTCTTTGCTTAAAAAATCTAACCTCAAAGTCAAGCTTGACCAATATATATTTTTTTTTCCAAAGGTTACATACACAGCATGTGTGGAATAACTCAATGCTGGACAGCACATGCTCACATGCCCAAAAATTCTTGCACAATTTGGGATGCTATTATACACATAAAGCTGAAACTTCTAACTGCCAAACATAAACACAAACTAGAAAACACCAAAATGGCTTACACTAGGACTTACGTTCTTCGTTTGGTCTCTGTGACTGCCTTGGAAGGAAGGTGACAGCCATCAAATACCATGATGGGCTTTATTCCATGACTTAACAGGAGACTGACTTGCTTCATCACATAAATCACATATCTGAAAAACAATATAATGGGTTATATAACTCTGTACACAGATTCATTAAAAACAAATTTATGCAATTCAAGTAGCAGAACACAGTACATGTATAATCCACAACACCATGTACATACAGATGTAGTGTCATGGAGTTGTTACAAACAACACTGAAAAACTCAAGGTCAAAACAATATAAGATCTTGTCTGTTCCACAGAATTCTCCATACAGCACATATTAAGCAACTGTCATTGTGTACTGCATTAGAATATTAGATACAAAACTCAGTTTTAACAGTAGATGATTTTTTTGTATTTCAGTACTATATTTGTAATCAATGTTTATTCATGGTGCATTTTACACAGTGCAGACTGGCATATATTATTATTGGGAAAAAAGCTAGCAAAAGGCCTACATATTTCCTTTAAGGATGGGTACATCAGCCCACCCATCAAATTCTCATGGTTCATCTTATTATTACATCCTGTGGAATGGAACAAGTAATCTGCTGCAGTGTGGTTTTTGCCATAATTTTTTCAATTTTCTGATATCTTTTTCCTAAATCTTAACTGTTTTACTATGACTTGAATTATAAAATGGAGCTAACTTTTTAGAAGAAAACTTGGTGGTCCATCTGTCCAGAAAGAGCACAGTGAACATAGCTGTGGATGGAGAGGGAGCCCCACTTCACGCTGGGGGTGGAAGAAAGATTGGTTGGTTTTGTTTGAAAATTACTTGAATAAACATCAATGTGAAGGATAAATGTAGCAGGCATGCAATAGGAACAGTTGAGAGGTCCTGGTATATGTAAATAATTACATGAATGGAAATGAGAGAGAGAGAGAGAGAGAGAGAGAGAGAGAGAGAGAGAGAGAGAGAGAGAGAGAGAGAGAGAGAGAGAGAGAGAGAGAGAGAGAGAGAGAGAGAGAGAGAGAGAGAGAGAGAGAGAGAGAGAGAGAGAGAGAGAGAGAGAGAGAGAGAGAGAGAGAAACAAGGAAGAGTCTGAATGATCATGCAGCAATGGATGAAAGATTGAGGAAGGATATGATGGATGGCCTGGTAATGAAAGAGATGCTTGATGAAGATCATTACGCTGTTACAATCATGTTGCTGGGCCTGGGATAAAAGAAGCCCCAACCACCTTGATGATGTCACAGCCTGCCCACTAATCATGCTGCTTCCCATTCCAAGGAAACACAACAAATCTTACCCTACAACTTTGAATAATATATTAATTTACAATTATCTTACCCTGCATGAAGCAGGTGTTCTCCATTCACAATAATCTGCAGTGATCTGCCTCACATGTGCCTTTGGAAGTAGACAATAGCTGAAACGATAATTACTCCCAGTGTGGTCTGAAGCACTGGATCAAGGGGTGCTGTGAACTTATCAGTAGCCCAGCTGTGACCTCACTGAATGTTTCCCTTTGTGTCTCTCAACACAAGGGTACAGTCACAGCCTGCCCTCTAAAGACAACACTTCCTTTACATAAAACTACATACTGTACACCTAAATACACATACACACCCTTTACTCAAAATCCTAAATTAATATGATGACTCCTACGCCAGTCTTGGAGTTCCTGTCTGGGGAGGGGGACCACAAGTGTCCCCGGGTCAAAGTGCTCTTCTGGTATCGACCATGAGAGTCTTGACACCCCCCCTCAATCTTTCCTTCATTAACTTCTGCAACATTCATGGCCTTACATCTAATTTTTAAATCTGTAGAACACCACCTCTCCTCTACTAAACCTTATCTTCTTTTCCTCACTGAAACTCAGGTGTCTGAGACAACTGACACTAGCCCCTTTTCTGTTCCTTCCTACTTTTCTATCTCATTTTCAATCCCAACCTGGATGTTGCGTCTACGTGTACAATGACTTAACCCACTCCCGTGCCCACTCTCTTGAATCTTTCAAGTTTTTCACAATCTAGCTATGACTACAGAGTCACTCTCAAACTAAGTTTATCTGTGCTGGATACCTCTCATCTAACTCCTCTGACTAAAAAATTCTTTGACTACTTAACTTCCAAGGTGGAGCACATTCTGATTCTCTTCCCCACTGTGGAAATCTCCATTCTTGGAGACTTCAATGTTCACCACCAGCTTTGGCTTTCCTCTCCTTTCACTGACCATCCTGGTGAACTAGTCTTTAACTTCTATGTTAGGCTCCTCTGGTCGCAATCTTGTGTCTGTATCATGTCCTATCACTCCAATCCCTCCATAAGATCCCCAAAACAGAGGTGCCTCTGGTGTTTCGCCTCTGCTAATTAGGAGGACCTGAGGAGGTATTATGCTGATTTTCTATAGGATGACTACTGTTTCCATGTCAAAGATCCATCTCAGTGTGCTGAGCACATAAAAGAGTGACAGTGTCTGGCATGGAAGCATACATTCCACACTTTTTCTCTCGACCTAAACCTTGCAAACCTTGGTTTGGCCCACAAAAAGTTACTTGAGCCTGCCATCACCTGAATTTCATGTCCTTTATATTTCTGCCTGGAATAATGCCAAGTCTGTTCTACAGTTAGCCAGAAACTCCTTCATTAACAGAAAGTGTCAAAATCTTTCAAGATCTAACCCCCTTTGTGACTTCTGGCACCTAGCCAAAAACACCTCCAATAACTTTACTTCTTCATCTTTCCCTCCTTTATTTCAACTTGATGGCACCACTGCCATCTCATCTATTTCTAAGGCTGAACTCTTTGCTCAAACTTTTGCTAAAAACTTTGCCTTGGATCATTCTGGGCTTGTTCCTCCCTCTCCTCCACCCTCTAACTACTTCATGCTACCCATTCAGATCCTTTGCAATGATGTTTTCCATGCCCTTGCTGGCCTTAATCCCTGACCTGATGGGGTCACTCCTATTGTTCTCAGAAACTGTGCCTCTGTGCTTTCACCTTGCCTAGCCAAACTCTTCCAACTCTGTCTACTAACATCTACCTTTCCTTCTTGCTGTAAGTTTATCTACATTCAGCCCGTTCATATAAAAGGGTGACCACTCTACTCCCTCAAACTACATTCCTATTACTTTAATCTCCTGTTTCTCTAAAGCTTTTTTTCATCTATCCTCTACAGGAAGATTCTTAAATATCTATCACCTCAACTTTTTATCTGATCGCCAGTATGGGTTCCATCGAGGCCACTCTACTAGTGATCTTCTGACCTTCCTTACTGAGTCTTGGTCATCCTCTTTTAGGGATTTTGATGAAACTTTTGCTTCTGACAGAGGCTGGCACAAAGCTTTGATTTCCGAACTACCCTACTTTGGCTTCTATCCTTCTCTCTGTAACTTCATCTCAAGTCTCCTCTCCGACCGTTCTATTGCTGCTATGATAGACAGTCATTACTCTTAAGTCTATTAACAGTGGTGTTCCTCTGGATTTTGTCCTGTCACCCACTCTCTTTCTATTATTCATCAATGATCCTCTGAACCAAACTTCATATCCTATCCACTTCTACACTGATGATGCCACCCTGCACTTTTCCATGTCTTTTTGTAGACATCCAACCCTTTAGGAAGTAAACAGCTCAAACAGGGAACATCTGATTTCTGATCTCTCTAAAATTTCTGATTGGGGCAAAGCAAACTGAGTAATGTTCAATTCCTCAAAAATTCAATTCTTCCATCTGTCAACTTGACACGACCTTCCAGATACCTATCCCCTCTTCTTCAATGAAACTCATCTGTTCCCTTCTTCTATCTAAACTGAAAATTTTCATATCTCATCTCTAGCTAAAACGGTCTTCTATGAAGTTTAGTGTTTCAAGTTATCTCTGACAATTTTCTTTTAATTCTCCCAGCTGGTAACACTGTACAGGGACTATATCCATCCATGTATGTTGTATACTTCACATGTCTGGTGGGGGTGGGTTGCACTCATACTGCTCCTTTAGACAGGATGATATCAAAAGCTTTTTGTCTTATAAACTCCTCTCCTTTAACCAATTGTCTTTAGCCTCATTCTCATTGATGCAATGTTGTATCTCTTGCTATCTTCTTTTGCTATTTTCATGCTAACCACTCTTCTGATCCTTGTAACTGCATGCCTCACCTCCTCTTATGGCCTGGCTGCACCAGACTTTCTTCTTTCTCTCACCCCTATTCTTTCCACCTCTCTGATGCTATAGTTAACCAGTATTCTCAATCATTCATCCCTTTCTCTGGTAAACTTTGGCACTCCCTGCCTGCTTCTGTATTTCCATCTTCCTATGACTTGAATTCTTTCAAGAGGGAGGTTTCAAGACACTTATCCTGTATTTCTGACTAACACTTTGGACTCTGTATGGGAATTGGCACCTCAGTTGGTCTTTTATTTATTTATTTTTTTTTTTTCAGTTTTTGTTTCCCTTGGCTGGTGACTCCCTTCCACCTCTCTGATGCTATAGTTAACCAGTATTCTTAATCACTCATTCCTTTCTCTGATAAACTTTGGAACTCCCTGCTTACTTCTGTATTTCCTCCTTCCTATGATTTGAACTCTTTCATGAGGAACGTTTCAAGACAATTATCCTCCATTATTTTAATTTTTCTATTTGCAATTCTCTATGGGACCTGCAGTAGGTGGGCCTTTTTTTTATATACAATTTTTTGTTGCCTTTGGCAACAAAAAATAAATAAATAAATAAATAAAAATAAATAAATAAAATAAGACAGAAAAGCTGCCAAGCCTGTAATCACTCAAGAGGACATTATTAGGGTTCATAGATCATGATCACATGGCCCTGAAGAAAGAAGTAGTTCCACCTTGGCACATTAAAGTCCCTAAACATCTTCACAGGCACCAGTCTGAGTGCTGGGCCAAATACATAAGATTCAGGAAGATGTATGGCTGAGGATCCCATCTGACTCTCCAAAAACTCTTCCTTTTCCACTTAGCCAACATAGTGTGGCAGTCTGTTGTTTCCTCTGAAGGTAACTATGAGCATTATCTTAAGAAAAAAAAAAAGTTATTCCATGCCTATACTGGAAGAAGACTGCCTGCCAATCTATTGGCCATCTCCTTATCAACAACCAACTCAGGGATGATACACAAGAAATGTCAAACAAATTTTCCTGTCTTTGCATCCACAGACATTGAAGTTTTAGATAATCCTAATTCCCATCAACAAAGCCCAGCCACCATCTCATTTATAAAACTGCCAATGACAGATGTTGAATGCCGATTAAAGTCACTAAACTCTGGGTAGTTATTGGGCCAGACAACCTTGATCCTTTTTCTCTTGAAATGATGCGCTATGACTTATTTAAAAAAATCACCTGATTCTGACATCATACCTGACATGAAAACACTCAAGCATCTCACCTTATGACCTAAGATGTTTGTAAAATAAAGCAAACATTTGATAATTTTAAAATATGCTGTAATTTGCAAAGAGTTACTGTACTTGCCGATGCATTTGATATTTTCTTGAAAAAAAGTATCTAATAATCTAATGCATCCATAGCACAAATGCCTAATCCTGTATAATGAGAGAGAGAGAGAGAGAGAGGAGAGAGAGAGAGAGAGGAGAGAGAGAGAGAGGAGAGAGGAGAGAGAGAGAGAGAGGAGAGAGAGAGAGAGAGAGAGAGAGAGAGAGAGAGAGAGAGAGGGGAGAGAGAGAGGAGAGAGAGAGAGAGAGGAGAGGAGAGAGAGAGAGAGAGAGGAAGGAGGGAAGTAGAGTGGGATGGATGCATGGATGGGTGGGGGGAGGGAAGGGGAAGGATGGTAAGGAAAGGGGAGGCAGGCAGGAAATGGAGAGGGAGGGAATGGGGAGGGGAGAAGGGAAAGGGGAGGGAGGCAGGTAATCAGGAGAAAGGGAAGGGGAGGGAGGGAGGGAGGGAGGGGGGAGGGGAGGGGAGGAGGGAGAGAGAGAGAGAGAGAGAGAGAGAGAGAGAGAGAGAGAGAGAGAGAGAGAGAGAGAGAGAGAGAGAGAGAGAGAGAGAGAGAGAGAGAGAGAGAGAGGAGAGGAGAGGAGAGGAGAGGAGAGGAGAGGAGAGGAGAGGAGAGGAGAGGAGAGGAGAGGAGAGGAGAGGAGGACAGAGAGGAGAGGAGAGGAGAGGAGAGGAGAGGAGAGGAGAGGAGAGAGAAGAGGAGAGGAGAGAGAGAGAGAGAGAGAGAGAGAGAGAGAGAGAGAGAGAGAGAGAGAGAGAGAGAGAGAGAGAGAGAGAGAGAGAGAGAGAGAGAGAGAGAGAGAGAGATTAAAGTTGGGAAAGTAAAAGAATTAGTGAGAGAGGAAGTCAAAAGTTGGAAAGAAGAGAGAGAACAAAAGGTGGATATGGAGGAGATAATAAGGCAATAGCAACAGAAACACAATAAGGACATTGAAAAGCAAGTGATTTAAATAATAAAGGAAAAAAGTACTCTTGAGAGAAACATGGTACAGAGAAAGATGCGTGTGGTGGTATTTGGGGTCAAGAAGAATCTACCCAAGAAAAAAGCTAGAGAAAGAAGAGGCAAAAAGGGCTAAGGAAATTATAGCAGAAGTGGTGGGAGGAGAGGAGATAGTTGAACAAATTGAAGAGGTTTACAGGATTGGAAAGTATGACAAAAATGGAACAAGACCAATGAAAATAAGATTCAGTTCACAAACAGCAGCAGAACATGTCTTACAAAAGACAGGAAAATTGGCAAAAGTAGAGGGAATGAGGGGAATATGGATAAAAAGGGACATGAACGAAGAAGAGAGAAGTAAACTGAAAGAGTTGAGAGTAAGGGCCCTGTCAAAAAACAAGGAGAGAACACAGGAACAAGCGAGGAGATTCATTTAGAAAGTTGTAGACATGAAAGTGAGGAAATGGTGGCACAAAGATGCCATGCAAGATCACCAAGTGGAAGCTGAAAAATTATGTATTGAAAATATAGATGGTTTGGTGTCAAGCCTACTGGCACTTCAAGACTACCTAAAGAACAATAAAATAGATGTGGTATGTTTAACGGAAATCAAACTAAAAAAGCAAAAAAAGTTGAGATTTGCAAAGGAAGGATATAGCACATGGAGAAGATACAGAAAAGGAAAGGGAGGAGGAGGAGTGATGATATTGGTAAAAGAGGATATTGTTGTTAAGGAAGTGGAATATGGTGATGGAATGGCAGAAACTTCGAGTGTTGTGATTAAGATCAAAGGAAATTAATAAAGGAAGGTTAATTGTGACATAAATACAACCATAAACTAATGCATGGGATACCAAGATATAAAATTATACAACTAGAAACAAGAAATAGCACAGAGGAAATGATAAGGAAAAGTAACAAAGTGCTCTTAGTAGGTGACTTCAACACTAAAGGAATTAACTGGGAGATGGAAGTGAAAGAAAATGTTGGGAGTGAAGAACTTATGCATACTACGATGATGAATACAATGAGACAATGGGTGAATGAGCCAACAAGATGTAGAGGAGAAGAACCATCACAGTTGGACTTAGTGTTTACAAAAACTACAGAAAGTAGACCAAGTATACATTGTCTGAGTCCAATGGGAAGAAGCAATCATGTGACAATAAAAATAGTACTACAGGAGGAAACAGTGTTGCACAGGAATGAAGAATTTAGAAATAGGAGATAGAACTATGCTCAGGCAAACTTTGCAGAGCTTAATAAATTTTATGGAAAAATTAACTGGAAAGAGCTATTTGAAGGTAAAGTAGTGCAATAAAAATATAAGATATTTTTAAGCAAGTATGGAAAGGGGATGCAGTACTTTGTGTCAAGTTATAAAGTGAAAACTGGGAAGCATGAATGGTGTAATGCCAGATGTGTAGAAGCAAAAAAAGAAAAAGGACAGGGCATGGAGGAAAAATGGTGAGAAATATGAACAGAAATGCTAAAGAAGAATACAGAAAAGCAGGGAATGAATATAGTAAAATAAGAAGAGAAGAAAGAAACTTTGAAAGTGACACAGTAAGAAAATGCAAGGAAGAACCCAAACTCTTCTAGATACACAAACGGGAAAATGAAACATAGGGATGACATAAACAAGTTAAGAAGGGAAGGAAGAATTTATGAAACTAGTGAGGAGATAAGTAAACTTAAGAATGAGAGTTTTCAATCTGTGTTTACAAAGGAAACTGAATTTGTGGCACCAAAAGTGGTATCACAGAATGAGGAAATACAGGAGATACAAGCAAAGAGACAAGAAATCAAGAAACTGCTAGAAGAGCTGGATGTCAGAAAAGCTATGGGATCAAATCAAGTAAATGGATGGATATTAAAAGAATGCAGAGAACAAATGAAAGAACCCACATGGGATATAATGAACAGCTTGATGAAAGAAAAAAAAAACCAAGGGAATAGAAAAGAGCTAACATAGTTGCAATATATAAAAGGGGAAATAAAATGCAACCATTAAATTACAGATCAGGATCACTAACAGATATTGTAAGCAAGCTTTGTGAAATAGTAATTAGAGATAGAAGAATGCAATATTTATAAGATGAAAAGATAATTATGGAAAAAGCAATTTGGATTCAGGAAAGGGAGATCCTGTGTCACAAATCTACTAAGCTTTTATACAAGAGTAATAGATGGAATGCAAGAGAGGGACGGATGGGTTGATGCAGTATACCTGGATCTCAAAAAGGCATTTGATAAAGTTCCCCACAACAGTCTTATGTGGAACTTAGAGAATGAAGGAGGACTAAAGGGAGCATCACTGAGATGGATGATTATTTGCAAAGGAGGGAAATGAGAACAGTAGCCAGAGATACTAATTCAACTTGGCTTGAAGTGACAAGTTGGATACTGCAAGGATCTGTGTTGGCACCTATTATGTTTCAAATATATGTAAATGATATGGCAGAGGATCTAAATAGTTATATAAATCCTTTTTGCTGATGATGCAAAAATAATGAAAATAATAAAGGATGAAAATGACTGCAAGGAGTTACAAAAGGATATTAACAAGATACATACATGGAACCAAAGATGGAAACTAAAATTAAATGCCAGAAAATGCCAAGTGTTGGAAATAGGAAAAAAGTTGAAAAAGACTTCATGGAAATGGAAGGAGAAATAATAATGAAAAGTACTGAAGAAAAGATTTGGGAGTAATAATCCAGGACACACTATTACCTGAAAGGCACATAAATAGAATATTTGGCTCTACATACAGCTTGTTAACAAACATTAGGGTGGCATTTAACTATTTAGATAAAGAAATGATGAGGAAAATGATAACAAGCATGATATGACCTAAATTGGAATATGCAGCAACAGTTTGGGCTCCACATAGAAAAAAAGATTATGGAAACTGGAAAGAATACAGAGGATAGTGACAAAGATGGTACCAGAATTGAAAGACTTAAACTATGAAGAAAGACTTGAAGAGATGGGATTACCGAGAAGACCTGATAACAATGTACAAATTAGTAAACAATATAGAAAGAACAGACAGAAATGACTTGATACCACAGATAGGGGAGGGAGAGAAACCAACAAGGGGGCATGGGATGAAAATAAAGAAGAGTGGATGTTCAAGAAACATCAAGAAATACAGCTTCCCATATTGAACTATTGAAATTGTGAGTGATTTGAAGGAAGAGGTGGTTGTGGCAAACAGTGTACACATGTTTAAAGAGAAACTGGATAAATATGGTTATGGAGACAGGGCAAAATGAGCTTTCGCTTATGCCCTGTACAATACAAATAGGTAAACACACACACACACACACACACACACACACACACACACACACACACACACACACACAGCAGCAGCATTAGTGGAGCTGACAGGATGTGTTTTCTAGTGCTCTGCATATAGAAGGACGGAATAACACATCGCTCGTGGTGGAACAAGATATGTTATGAAGACCCTGGAATACTTAGGTGGTAAACAGGGAGGGAAGAAACAGTACCCTGAGTATAGTTATCCCGTCTCTAGGAAATTTTGGTTTGGTTTGTTTACATTTTGGACAAAGATGGCAAAACGTGGCATCCCAAGAGGTTCATTTGAAGGTTTTACTGGAGAAGAAGAGAACTAAATTATAGACTGCAATGTAGAAATATTTTGCATATGGAAGAAATGATGGACAAGTTATTGGAGAGAATAAAGACATTTGAGGCACACCTGAAGTAGGCAGGTAAGCAGTTGGTGACTATAACAGCAAAGTTGATTGAGATGAAAGATGAAAATGAGAAGTTAAAGGTGGAAAATGACTGTTTAAAGAAATATATAAAGGAAAAAGTAGAAACTGTTCAGAAAGGAAATGAGGAAATGAAGGCAAGTGTAAAGGATGTGGAAATGAGGCAAAATAAGTGGTTAAATGAATGTAAATTTGAGGAAGAATCACTCAAGAAAATAATAAAACAAAAAAATAAGAAACAAAACCTGAGAGAGAAAGTAGTAAATGTTATTAAAGAAGAGAAAAATTAGTGAGACACTGTAAAAAAATATAAACAATTGTATTTGGTTTAAAGGAAGAGAAAATAGTAAGCAGAATTCAAAGAGAGGAAAAGGAAAAGAACCTGTTGAATAAATTACTGAAAAAAAGTGATGGATGAAGACAGTCAGGTGGTAAAGCAAGTGCAAGAGTTCCATAGAATTGGGAAATATGAAAAAAGAAAAAATGAGACCCATAAGAATAAGGTTTGCAACATAGGTACATGCAGAAGAGGTAATTAATGGGTCTTGGAGGTTGTCTGGAAATGAAGAATATAAGAATTTAAGGATAAACAGGGATATGGATGATATTGAAAGATTGAAGCAAAAGGAGCTGGTAAATGAAGCTAAACAAAAAAATTTACAACGAACGGAATAGGAGAAGAAGTTTTTCTGGAGAGTAAGAGATATGAGAATAAAGAAATGGTACATCAAACAGTAAGTAAAATATGTTATACTAATGTAAATGGATTAATGTCAACAAAGATGAAAATAAATGAGTTATTAAACAGAAATGCACTGGATGTTGTTGCATTATGTGAGACAAAATGGAAAAATGAAAGGGAAACTCCTGACACTGGTGATGATAAATATGATTTATGGATGAAAATTAGAAGTGACAAGAGAGGAGGGGGAGTGATCATTATGACTAAAAAGTGTGTTAAAGTGGAGAGGATAATAAAAAGTGAAGACATATCTGAAATTCTAAAAGTGATGATTAAAAGTGGAAATGGAAGGATAATGAATTATGTAGAAGTGTATGTGCCACCTATGACTAATGCTTGGTGAAAAGAAGAATATGAAGAGATGTTGGTAGATGTGTTAAAAGGTCTTGAAAAGATAGTGATGGAAAGTAGTGAAGTAGTTATTGCTGATGATTTTAACTGTAAGGAGATAAATTGGGAGACATTGACAACTACTGGAAGTGAAAACTCATGGAGTAGTAGACTATTAAACTGGGCGAATGAAAACTTAATGACTCAATGGGTCGATTGTGATACCAGATTTAGTGGAAGAAATAAACCATCAAGACTTGATTTAGTGTTTACCAAGGACATGGAAATTATTGAAACTATACACTATGATAGTCCTCTGGATAAAGGTGATCATGTGTTGATGGAATTTAAATTGAAGAATGAAAATGTAATCATTGATGAAAATTATAAGGTGAAAAGATTTAAATATAGTAAACCTGACTTTGAAAAATTAAGAAAAAACTTTGTTGCTGTGGACTGGAAAGACTTTGAAGACGCAGATGTTCAGGAAAAATGGGATATATAATTCTGCTGTGGAGAAATTTGTACCTAGAGGAGGAGCAAGATGTAGAAATGGTAAAGAATGGTTCAATACAAAATGCAAAGAGGTTAGAAATTGTAAGCTAAATGTTTGGAATAGATTGAAGAGGAAAACTGAGAGCAGATGGGAGGAATATGTTGATGCTTGAAACGAGTATGATGAAATAATAAGAATGGAGAGAAGAAACTATGAAAGAGATATAACAGAACCCAAACTATTCTTTAGACATATAAATGACAAGATGAAGAAGAGAGGTGCATCAAGATTGAAAAATTGAAGGAAAAAATCTATGATGATGGACAAAAAAATTCTATGATCTGAATAAAAGTTTCAGATCAGTACTTACTGTGGAAGGGGAGCCTGATGCTGGAAGGGATAAATTGGTGAGGAATATACTAAGAACAGTCCCAGTCAGTTATGAGGAAATACTTAAGATGATGGAAGAACTTGAAGTAAATAAAGCATCTGGTCCAGATGGAGTATCAAACTAGATACTGAAGGAATGTAGAGAATAACCGGCTGATAAAATTATCAGTATGGTGGTAACATCATTGTCGCAGAGAAGAGTACCAAAAGATTGGAAGAGAGCAAATACTACACCAATATTCAAAGGAGGAAATAAGAAAACCCACTAAATTATAGACCAGTGTTACTGACTAGTGTTGTAGGAAAACTAGGAGAAAGAACAATAATGGAAAGATGGATGGAACACTTGGAAAGAGATAAAGTTTTGGTAAATTTTCAATTTGGATTTAGGAGGGGAAGATCATGCCCCATGAACCTACTGTCCTTTTATTCAAGGATAGTTGATATTGTGCAGGAGAGAGACAGATGGGTGGATGGTGTCTACTTAGACTTGAAGAAGGCATTTGACAAAGTATCACACTGAAGATTGCTATGGAAGATAAAAGTTATGGAAAATTGGAGGAAGACTGCTGGAATGGATGGAGGATTATCTGGATGATAGAGAGATGAGAACTGTAATACAAGACCAAAATTCATCTAGGCTGAAAGTAACTAGTGGTGTCCCACAGGGGGTCAATGTTGGGACTGATAATGTTTGTAATATATGTGAATGACATAAATGAAGAAACAGATAGCCATATGAACTTATTTGCATATGATGCTAAGCTGATGGAAAGGGTAGAAAATGTAAATGACTATGATGCTGCAAGATGATTTAAATAAGACAAATATATGGAGTAAATCTTGGCAAATGGAATTCAGTTCAAGTAAATGTAAAGTAATGGAGTTTGGTAGAGTAAGAATACAATATCATTATGAGATGAATAGTGTGAAGTTAAAGAAATCAAAAGAAGAAATGGATTTGGGAGTAACAGTTACTGAAAATTTGACTTCGGACAGACACATTGATAAAATTACTGGAGAGATGATGAATTTGTTAAAAAGAGTAAGAATGGCATTCTCATATATGGATGAATGATAAAAAGTTGTTGATTTCCATGATTAGACCAAGATTGAAATATGTGGCAGTGGTGTGTGTCTCCTCATACAAAGAGGAATATTATAAAATTAGAAAGAGTACAAAGAGCAGTCACTAAGATGGTTTCAGAGTTGAGTAAGTCAACCTATGAAGGGAGATTAAGAATGTTGGAAATTCCTACCCTTGAAAATAGGAGAGAGAGAGGAGATTTAATAAACATCTATAAAATGATAAATGGTATGGAAAATGTGGACAAAGAATGTTTTATAAATTTAGACACACATAGTACAAGAGGACACAGTAAAAAGTTGAAGGAAGTTAACTGTAGAAGAGACATCAAGAAGTATAGTTTTCCTCACAGAAGTGTGAACAAATGGAATGAACTCAGTGAAGACGTTAATGCCAAAACTGCCCATGCTTTTAAGACCAAACTGGATAAATATAGAGATGGGATGCTATGATATTACTCCCCTCCCATAAACCACAACTTGGTAAATACACAAATACAAGAAAATAAAATAGAGAAAATAGTAAAAATGAAGGACTAAATGTGATGCATACCAACATAGGCAGACTGATGTTTAACAGAAATAAACCTAAAAGAAAACCAGAGTCATTAACAATAGCTAAAATATATGGAGAAGAGACAGGATTGGTAAAGGAGGTGGAGATGTAACAATAATGACAAGAAAAGAAGTGAAGACAGAAATAGTAATATATGGAGAAGGAAAAGCACAATTAGTGAGTGTTAACTTGGAGGACAATAATGAATACTAATGGTAATTACAACCTATGTAAAATCCAAAACAAATTATTGGGGCAAGGAAGAACACAAGAAAATAAGAAAAGATACCATTCAGTGTTTGAGTAAATTAATCAAAAGTAATAAAATAATATTACTGGCAGATGATTTCAATTGCAAAGAAGTAAATAGGGAAATGTTTGAAACAGGAGGAAATAAACTGCATGGGGAGAAAGATTTCTGAAGCTGACTATGGAAAACACAATGATGCAATGGGTGACTGAAAATAAAAGATATGAAGATGACAAAACAGCAAGACTAGACCTAATACTACTGAAAGGAATCAACCTAACTAAAGAATTAAAATATGTGAATCCCATGGAAAAAAGATTGATAATGATGTCAGTGAAGAGGATGAATCATACAAAGAAAATAGGAGAAACTATGGAAAAATTAATATAGATGCTCTAAAGAAATATTATGAAGAAATGAACAGGGAAGAGCTGAAAAGAGCAAATGATGTATATGGTAAGTATGACATTTTTCTGGAAATATATGAGAAATGAGTGAATAAATATGTCCCACCAAGCAAACCTAAAGAAAAAAAGAAAGGTGTGGTTCAATGCAAAGAAAAAAAAAGCAACACATAGATAAGAATGAAAAGAAATTGAAACCAAAGAAATAAAGAAGAATTTATGATAGCAAGAAATTAATATGTGAAAATAAGGAGAGAGGAAGAGAAAGGATATGATAAGGATATAGTCAAAAGGTGCAAGGATGAACCAAAATTGTTCTACAGATTCAGAAATGGAAAATTTAAACTAAAAGAAAAACTAGAAAGATTGAAGGATGGAAATGAAACATATGAAGACTCAAAAGACATGAGTGAATTGTTATACAAAAAGTTCCAACAAATTTTTGCAGAAGAATCAGAATTTAACAAGTTTAGATTGTAAGTAAAGGACAGACCATGAATGCTCAGTGTAGAAGAGGGGGACAGTTGAGTGTCATTAAAAAAAAAGGGGATAGTTATCTGGAAGGTTGTGTCATGTTCATAGATGAAGGAATTGAGGTTTTCAGGTATTGAACAATACTAAGTTTCCTCTGTCCCAATCAGAAATTTTAGAGATATCAAAAGTCAGGAGTTCTGTGGCTTCCCTGAGTGAGCTGTTTACTTTCTGAAGGGTTGGACATCTATGAAAAAATGTGGAAAAGTGCAGGGGCCACATACTCAAAACTCTGGTAATGTCCGATCTCACAAGTACTTACCAGCTCGAAACTTCAGAGGTGCCTACAATGAACATCATGAAGTATACTCAAACCAAATTTATGACATCGGTAACACATCATACAGTGGAACCTTGGTTGCTTAATGCCTTCCTTTTTTGAAAAAATTGGTTTTCAAACAAAATTTTGAACTCATTATTGCTTCAGGTGCAGAAACATAATTTGGTTCTAAAATAGTTACTTGATTTTAAATATTAAAAGACATCGCAAAACAGCTGTTCATTACTAATTTATAGTTTCTATAAACATCTACTTTGTTTTTATATATTTGGAGGAGAGACACAGAGTGTAAGACAGCAATTCAATCTTTGAAATAAGGTAAATGTGATCCCACTGAAAAGCTTGATGAAAACAAACAGTTTTCGGCACTCAGAAGTAATCCTGAGTCACCTGTGGCTTTCTCAATGACCCAAAGCACCATCATTACTGCACAACTGTATTTTTCCAGTAACTTTACTCAGCAGCAAGATGTCTAAGTGTTATTCATTTTGGCAATAAGTAGGTTGCTCCTCTCTGTGTCCCTCTGTAAGGCTTCCCTCACTAGATCAGTGACAAAGAGAATACCTGCATGGTCTAAATAGTATCTTCTGATGAGTTCTGTGTCACTAAGTTCATTCAGTACATCCTTTCTGGATAAATAATTTGTAAGCTGGAGATATTGTGAAGCAGCCATCTTGGCTGCTTCACAACATAAGCTGCTAAGACAGTGTAGATGGGTGTCTGAGAACTGATTAATCCATTTTACATTGATTCCTATGGGACAAATAGTTTTGGTTTTCAAACACTTTGGATTTCAAATGGCATTCAGGAACGAATAAGTTCAAGAACCAAGATTCCACAGTAACTCATTTTACTCGTAAGTCCCAGTCACATCTTTCCGGCACCTAATATCTCACCAACTAATCACAGCCTAGATTTTGTGCTGCCTTTAATGATGAGACAATCATGTATCGAGTACTAAGTGTTTCTTTCTTTCTTTACTCTTTCTTCTTCTTATCATCCTTATTATTACTGTTAAACCATAAACATACACATATCAATTTAAACCAACTATGTATGTAAGTATGTATGTTTTTATGTATGCATGAATGTGCATAAATGTATATATAAATAAATAAATAAATAAATAAATAAATAAATATATATATATATATATATATATATATATATATATATATATATATATATATATATATATATATATATATATATATATATATATATATATATATATAACACTAGCCAATGGCAACAAAACTGTAATGAAAAAAAAAAAAAAAACCCACTGAGGTCCCTGAACAGAGTCAAAAGTGATGGTCAAGTTACAGGATAAGTGTTTTGAAACCTCCCTCTTGAAAGAGTTCAAGTCAAAGGAAGGTGGAAATACAGAAGCACACAGAAAGTTCCAGAGTATACCAGAAAAAAGATGAATGATTGAGAATACTGGTTAACTCTTGCATTAGAGAGGTGGACAGAATAGGGGCGAGAGAAAGAAGAAAGTCTTGTGCAGTGAGGCCGCAGGAGGAGGAGAGGCATGCAGTTAGCAAGATCTGAAGAGCAGTTAGCATGAAAATAGTGTTTGGTCTGGATTCATCAAACTTACCAGGTAGGACCACTTGTGAGGGCCAAGTTACCATGCTACTACCAGAGCAGGTAAATCACTATTCAGCAACAACATAGCAGTGGCCTAGTAAGGTACAAGAGTTGTTGCAGCTGGTAGCTGCCAGAGGGTTCTGACGGCCGATCACCTCAAAACTTGCATAAGATATGATAGGCTTGCATATGTGTGTGTTTACAAACACATATTGCTTGAAATTCAGAGTATTTCAGTACATGGATGTATAGTATCTCTATAATTTTAGTTATTGATGCCTCAAGTGGTGTTTTATCATATGAATGTTTAATAAAACGTTCATTCTACATGGCCAGCACTTAATATGTATATACACATTTCAAATGATCATCAATCGAACTGAAAAATGAGAAAAAGAAATGGCCTCACATTAGTACATACTCGTATATGTAATTTTGCACATATGCCCCTTCATTGCCTGCTACTGGAGAGTGAGTCACAAATCTCAAACATGGTGAAACCCATGTACAAAAACCAATGCCCCATCGAACACCACCTGCTCCACTACTAGAGATTCCACTCTCGCCGCACTGCACTACACCCCCAACTATCAGCCTGCAGTCACAACACTCCATCTGGCAGCCTCAGGCATCCACACATCTTGGCAACCAGCTGTCATTCGCCTCCCCTGCATCTTCCTCAAGAAGACAGACAAGTTGCTACGCCTGTGATAGCCTTGTAGGATTTCACCAGGGGCCATAAAGATCATTTCATCATCGCGAGCTGTAAGGTGGGTTCACACTTGGCAATTCACTGTTGAATTGCCAGCTGCTGCAAGCCATGTTGGCATGCCTGCTGCACTTTTGGTGCCTAGGGGCTGGAATTGCCAGCTGCGCCAACAAGACCAACAGGTTGGCAGGGAGTTCTGCAGTTTACCAGAGAAAGGGATGAATGATTGAGAATACTGGTTAACTCTTGCATTAGAGAGGTGGACAGAATAGGGTTGAGAGAAAAAGAAAGTCTTGTGCAGCGAGGCCACGGGAGGAGGGGAGGCATGCAGTTAAGATCAGAAGAGCAGTTAGCATGAAAATAGTGGTAGAAGATAGGAAGAAATACAATATTGCTGCAATGAGAGAGAGGCTGAAGACAGTCAGTTAGAGGAGAGTTGATAAGACGAAAAGCTTTTGATTCTACTCTGTCTAAAAGAGTGGTGCAAGTGGAACCCCCATACATGTGAAGCATACTCCAGACATGACCAGATAAGGCCCCTGTATAGAGTTAGCAGCTGGAGGAGCTGAGAAAAACTGGCGGAGACGACTCAGAACAAACTTCCTAGAAGCTGTTTTAGCTAGAGATGAGATGTGATGTTTCCAGTTCAGATTATAAGTAAAGGACAGACTGAGGATGTTCAGTGTAAAGAAGGGAACAATTCAGTGTCACTGAAGAAGAGGGGATAGTTATCTGGAAGGTTGTGTCAAGTTGATATATGGAGAAATTGAGTTTTTGAGGAACTGAACAATACAGAGTTTGCTCTGCCCCAATCAGAAATTTTAGAGAGAACAGAAGTCAGGCATTCTGTGGCTTCCGTGCGTAAAACTGTTTACTTCCTGAAGGGTTGGACGTCTACAACGACATGGAAAGTGCAGAGTGGTATCATCAATGTAGGAGTGGATAGGACAAGAAATTTGGTCTAGAAGATCACTGATGAATAATAGGAAGAGTGTGGGTGACAGGACAGAACCCTGAGGAGAAGAACAGTGACCATCTACCACAGCAACAATAGAATGGTCAGAAAGGTAACTTGAGATGAAGTTACAGAGAGAGGAGGATAGAAGGCATAGGAGGGTAGTTTGGAAATCAAAGCTTTGTGCCAGACTCTATCAAAATCTTTTGATATGTCTAAGTCAACAGCAAAGGTTTCACCAAAATCTCTAAAAGAGGATGACCAAGACTCAGTAAGGAAAGCCAGATCATCAGTAGAGTGGCCTTTATGGAACACATAGTGGTGATTAGATAGAAGGTTGTGAAGTGATAGATGTTTAAGAATCTTCCTTTTGAGGATAAATTAAAAAACTTCAGATAGGCAGAAAATTAAAGCAACAGGACAGTAGTTTGAGGGATTAGAATGGTCACCCTTTTCAGGAACAGGCTGAATGTAGGCAAACTTCCAGCATGAAGTAATGGTAGATGTTGACAGACAGAGTTGAAAGAGTTTGACTTGGCATGGTGCAAGCACAGAAAAGCAGTTTCGAAGAACAAGAGGAGGGACCCCTCCAAGCTTTCCAAGGGTTTAGGGCAGCGAAGGCATGGAAAACATCATTGTGAAGAATTTTACTAGGTAGCATGAAGTAGTCATAGGGTGGAGGAGAGGGAGGAACAAGCCTTGAATCATCCAGGTTAGAGTTTTAAGGAAAGGTTTGAGTGATGAGTTTAGCTTTAGAGATGTGATAGCAGTGGTGTCATCTGGTTGAAATAAAGGAGGAAAAGAAGAAGAAGAAGCAAAGTTATTGGAGATATTTTTGGCTAGGTGCCAGAAGTCACGAGGGGAGTTAGATCATGAAAGATTTTGACACTTTCTATTAATGAAGGAGTTTTTGGCTAGTTGGAGAACAGACTTGGCATGGTTCTGAGCAGAAATATAAAGCACATGAGATTCTGGTGATGGAAGGCTCAAATAAATTTTGTGGGCCACCTCTCTATCATGAGCACAAGAACAGGCTGTGTTAATCCAAAGTTTGGAAGGCTTAGGTCAAGAAAAAGAGTGAGGAATGTACGCCTGCATGCCAGACACTATCACCTCTGTTATGTGCTTGGTACACAGAGATGGGTCTCTGATACAGAAGGGGTCATTCCAAGGAAAATCAGCAAAATACCTCCTCAGAGGCAAAATGCTAGAGGCACCTCTACTTAGGGGGGACCCTGAGGAGGGATCGGAGTGAGAGGACAAGATACAGATATGAGATTGTGATCAGAGGAAGGCAAGGTAACAGCATAAGCAGAAGGATTAGAGGTTAGGGAAAGGTCAAGAATGTTGGGTGTATCTCCACAATAGTCAGGAATACATGTACGGTGTGTTAACTTGTACTGTACAGGAAATGGATGGATCAGGCTTGACTACTTTTACATTTTTATATGATTTTTTTTTTTTTGGGGGGGGGGAGTGGTTAATGCCAACCCTGATTTAAATTCAAATCAAGAATGGTCATGCTGGCTGCTGGGTGTCACCCCACACTGCATCTGAGAGCATGTCTATGTTGGCCGAGGCAAGCAGTGATGTATTCATTCAGTCCCAGTGTTGTTGGTGTTCTACACACTGCGACAGTGTGCTAAACTCCTTTATCCATAAATCCTTTTGATTATAGTTGAAGTGGAACATCTGGTGACTTTGATATTGATATTGTAACTGAGTTATGGGTGCTCCCAGTAGCTCGCAAATTCCAAGGACTATTTATGATATAATATGGTGGTGCTTACGTTTCCAGTATGCATTGTAACAAGTTACAAGATCAGCCATGTGAGTTCCATGAGCTTGTAGGAGATACGATGTTTCCAGTATGCAGCCCCAGGGTGTTATCATCAGTGTTGGAGTGGATAGGACAAGAAGTTTGGTTTAAGAAGATCATTGATAAATAATAGGAAGAGAGTGGGTGACAGGACAGAACCTTGAGAAATATCACTGTTAGTAGACTTAGGGGAACAGTGACTATCTACCACAGTAGCAAGAGAACAGTCAGAGAAGAAACTTGAGATGAAGTTACAGAGAAAAGAATAGAAGCTGAAGGAGGGTAGTTTGGAAATCAAAGCTTTGTGCCAGACTCTATCAAAAGCTTATGATATGTCTTAGGCAACAGCAAAAGTTTCACCATAATCCTTAAAAGAGGATGACCAAGATTCATTTAGGAAAGCCAGAAGATCACCAGTAGAGTGGCCTTAATGGAACCTATACTGGCAGTCAGATAGAAAGTTGTGAAATGATGGATATTTAAGAATCTTCCTGTCAAGGACAGATTAAAAAAACTTTAAAAAGGTAGGAAATTAAGGCAACATGACAGTAGTTTGAGGGATTAGAGCAGTCATCCTTTTTATGAACAGGCAAACCCAGCAAGAAGGAAAGGTAGGTGTTGATGGAGAGGTAGATGTTGATAGACAGAGTTAGAAGAGTTTGACCAAGCAAAGTGCAAGCACAAAGGCACAGTTTCAAAGACCAATAGGAGGGAGCTCATCAGAGCCATAAGCCTCTTGAGAGTTAAGGCCAGCAAGAACATGGAAAACATCACTATGTTACTATCTTAATAAGAGCATAAAGTAGTTGGAGGATGGGAGGGAGGAACAAACCCTGAATCATTTAATGTGAAATTTTCAGCAAAGGTTTAACCAAAGAGTTCAGCTTTAGAAATAGATGAGATGGCAGTGATGCCATCAAGCTGAAATAAAGGAAGGAAAAATTAAGAAGTAACGTTATTGGAGATGTTTTTGGCTGGGTGCCAGAAATCTCAATGGGAGTTAGATCTTGAAAGATTTTGACATTTTCTATTAAGGAAGGAGTTATTGGTCAGTGGGAGAACAGACTTGGCATGATTCTGAGCAGAAATACATGGTGTATGAAACTCAGGTGATAGAAGGCTCAAGTACACCCATGAAAAATGTTTTTGTTACCTTTATGGTGTGATACAATGAGACAGAACACAATGATTTCTGGTATAACCCGTATGGTATAGTGGAAGGTTGGTAACCCTGCTGTACTAAATTGCCAGTTACTGGAGAATTTGTGACTGGTATACCATATAACACTGGTATGACATTGAGAATGCATTCCATGAACCATTATATGCTCCACATTATGTGATGCATTCACACTTAAGTAATAGTAGTACAAGATCTTATTCAGGCTCCCAACATACAATGTTACTAGTTCTGGCAAACAACCTGCAGTCAGGACTAAGTCAGTATGGAGTCACAATGCTACATAACAATAAACAGAGTAGAATGAGATGCTAAAACATCAGTTACAGCCATGATGACATAATCTAGAGAACCGACCACGTGTGATTATGATTGGCTTGGTAATAACATAGCATTAGCAGGCAGCATATTTACAAAATATAAGTAGAAAGGAGGGGCTTACAGCTAGGAAGTGGAGCCTATGGTTCCTGTTTATTTTAAAGCTCCATGCCATGCAGGTTCACCTGTTTCATTCCTAAGTGACACACTCCATTGTTTATGTCAATACCAATCACCCACTTCCCCTGTGGATTTACTAATCTTACCATGCATTGCATACAGGTACTAACCTTTTGTCATATCTCATTTTGCAACACATTTTGTGTTTGATATTCACTTACTATTGTATTGCTCCTACAATAAAAGTTTAAAATTGTATCTTTCATACAATAAAAATTATTCTGTATAAGTGCATGTGCTCTTATGTTACTCATTTATACGTTGTCAATCCTCTATAAAATGTCAAGACTTGTGTCTGGTGTTGCATCTCGTAATGTAAAATATCCTGACAGGGCAACCCAAATTCTTGGTTGTTTGCCATGGAGAGTTTTATAGGCTGTGCATTGGAATATTATCAGTATATTACAAGGCTAATTCTATGCCGTTTACAGTACATCGCAATACCAATTCTTGTATCCTCACTGATTATCTGTTAAATACTAGGCTACACAGCTGCAGAAAAATAACATAACACATACACACACACACACAAGTAAAGTATGTTATACTAATGTAAATGGAGCAATGTCAACAAAGATGGAATTAAATAAGTTATTAAACAGAACCACACCGGATGTTGCTGCATTATATGAGACAAAGTGGAAAAATGAATGGGGAACTCATGACACTGCGGATGATAAATAAGATTTATGGATGAAAAATAGAAGTGGCAAGGGTGGAGGGGGAGTGATCATTATGACTAAAAAGTGTGTTAAAGTGGAGAGGGTAATAAAAATTGAAGACAAGTCTGAAATTTCACAAGTGATGATAAGAAGTGGAAATGGAAAGATAATGAATTAATGTATGTGCCACCTATGATCAATGCTTGGCAAAAAGAGGAATATGAAGGGATGTTGGTAGATGTGCTAAAAGGTCTTGAAAAGATAGTGATGGAAAGTAGTGATAAAGTTATTGCTGATGATTTTAATTGTAAGGAGATAAATTGGGAGACATTGACAACTACTGGAAGTGAAAACTCATGGAGTAGTAGACTATTAAACTGGGCGAATGAAAACTTAATGACTCAATGGGTTCATTGTGATACCAGATTTAGTGGAAGAGATAAACCATCAAGACTTGATTTAGTGTTTACCAAGGACATGGAAATTATTGAAACTATACACTATGATAGCCCTCTGGATAAAAGTGATCATGTGTTGATGGAATTTAAATTGAAGAATGAAAATGTAATCATTGATGAAAATTATAAGGAGAAAAGATTTAAATATAGTAAACCTGACTTTGAAAAATTAAGAAAAAACTTTGTTGCCGTAGACTGGAAAGAAGATGCAGATGTTCAGGAAAAATGGGATATATAATTCTGCTGTGGAGAAATTTGTACCTAGAGGAGGAGCAAGATGTAGAAATGGTAAAGAATGGTTCAATATAAAATGCAAAGAGGTTAGAAATTGTAAGCTAAATGTTTGGAATAGATTGAAGAGGAAAACTGAGAGCAGATGGGAGGAATATATTGATGCTAGAAATAAGTACGTTGAGATAATAAGAAAGGAGAGAAGAAACTATGAAAGAGGTATAATAGATAAGTGCATGAATTAACCCAAACTGTTCTTTAGACATATTAATGGGAAGATGAAGAAGGAAGATGTATCAAGATTGAAAGTTGAAGGAAAAATCTATGATGATGCACAGGACATGGTGGAGGTTATGAACAATAGTTTCAGATCTGTATTTACTGCGGAATGGGTGTTTGATGCTGGAAGTTGGTGAGGAATATACTAAGTACAGTCCCAGTCAGTTATGTGGAAATACTTATGATGGAAGAACCTGATGTAAATAAAGCAACTGGTCCAGATGGGGTATCAAATTGGATATTAAAGGAATGTAGAGAACAACTGGCTGATAAGATTCACAGTCTAGTGGTGACATCACTATCACAGTGAAGAATACTGAAAGATTGGAAGAGAGCAAATATTACCCCAATATTCAAAGGAGGAATTAATATGAACTCTTATGTGATGTAATTATAGATTTCATATGAATTACATTGCTCAAGAACTTTTCTTAAATATATATATATATATATATATATATATATATATATATATATATATATATATATATATATATATATATATATATATATATATATATATATATATATATATATATATATATATACATATATATATATATGACACGGGCATGATTATGATTACTAATCAAAAAATCACCATCCATGGCTCTGATTACATAACCATAATCAAATCATAATTAAAAAAACATAACTTGTGTAATCATAATCAAATAATTATATTTTCTTTTATAATAATCAATGATTAAAATGTGATTGTTGTGATTATTTCTTTGTAATTTCCATGAAGCACTTTGCTTTCAAGTCCAAGTATGTTTTGAAAACTTAGCACCATCTCATGTTGCTTATTTCCCATGATATATGAGTATCAGTCAAATGCACACAAAGCCAATACTTGTTTCAGCAGATCTGAAATGCAGTACAGGTAAAAATGATTGCTGCCAGGCTGGTGTGAGAGTGCACAGCTACAGGGTTACATATGAAACATGTTGTCTGTGTAATCACTGTAATGTGTGTATCAATCATGAAACTGTCTATCATTGTGTGTGAGTGACTGTGTGTGTGTGTGTGTGTGTGTGTGTGTTGTAGTATTGTATCACCCAACACATTTATACATGCATATGCTGCTGGCTATGTAAGGCAAACAACACATTTGTACATGCACACGCTGCTGGTGTGTGTGAAGAAGCAGAGCCTGTATCAGGAGTCAATGGAAAAGCCTTACATCTAGTATCACACATTCGTCATTCTGCACTGGCATCTGACATTCTCGAAGGTGAATGCAGACTTCAGGCCAAAAATACAACCCAATGGAGCAACAGTAACAAGATTCATCAGTTAAACTGTCCAGTAAAGCTAACCAAATATGAATTTAATCTCATCAAGAAAATAACAGATATCTTGACACCATTTGAAGAAGCAACTCTAGAGTGTCAGGGAGAGAATGTTGTAACGTCAAGCAGAGTAATTCCATGCATTTGTAGACTGAAAGCTGAGCTTGAACAACCGTCACAGACATGCAAGTCAAAGATAATTACTACTCTCAAAAGTTCATGTGAGAAAAGATAGATCTATGAAGACATGGAGATGTTTCAGCTGGCTTCACTCCTAGATCCACATTTTAAGATGGACTAGTGCTCACCAGAAGAAGTCATGTTCATGAAATCCCTACTGAAGTCTAAAGTATATTAAATTATGCCTACTACCAATGAAGAGAAGGGTTCCCTTCAGGAAAATATGGAGGTCCCTATGAAGAAGTGCAACCTGTTCAGATTCATGACACCATCAGCATCAATGAGCTCTTCCCTCTGTACATTAACATGAACTTTATCACAAGCAGAATCCTACCTGAGTCAGCCAAGAACAGAGGATGACAGTGATCCCCTTCTCTTCTGGGAACAGAATCAGTCAACATTACCTCAACTAACTATACTGGCTCTCTGATATCTGTGTATCCCAGCATCATCAGCTCCAGTTGAGACTTTTCTCTATTGCTGGGAAAGTCTTTCGTCCTGAACGATGCAGAATGATCGATGTTTGCTTTAAGGAGTTGATGTTTATCATGTAACCAACACACAATAAATCAGACATTACATGAGAAATAATCTAGCTTATAAGAAATCATGTGTATAACAAGTTCTATATTTTCAAAGAGAAATATTTTGTTTTCATTATTACTGTGAAAGCCTATAATCATGATTTGAAATGAATTAATAGAAGTAATGCAATAAGTATTGCAAAGCAAATACAAATAAAACCTCTTAAACACAAAGTATGTTTTTAATACCATTTGTTAGTAAGTGATTTAAAAAGTTATATTATTGTACTCATATATGGAACACCTAATAGATGCAGTTTGCTACCTATTTAGGCAATGTACTTAATCACTGCTAATCATTATCTTTTTTTATTAATAATCACAAGGAAATGTGATTATAATCATAATCTAATCCTAATCATACACAAAAAGAAAAAAAAATAATCATAATAAAAAACTAAAACAGCAAAACTAAAGTAATCATAATCTAATCACAATCAAAAAAGTATTCCTGATCATAATCAAAATCAAATCATAATAATTTTTATAGCCATGCCCATGTCTGATATATATATATATATATATATATATATATATATATATATATATATATATATATATATATATATATATATATATATATATATATATATATATATATATATATAGGGGTTTCTAGGAATATGAAAAATTATCATAGGGGTTCCTCCAAGGTGCAAAAGTTGGGAACCACTATTGTAGTCATAGTCAGATGGTGGAAAATTTGGAAGATTCAAGAGCATGGGCATGACCAAGTTAAATCTTCGTACACATAGACACAACATCCAACTTTGGAAAGAAAATGTGGATAGAGAAAGTAGGTGGGAACAGAAAATGGGCTACTGTCAGTAGCCTCAAACACCTGTGTTTTGGTGAGGAAAAGATGAGGTTTAGTAGAGGAGAGGTGCTGTTCTACTGATTGAAAATTTGATCTAAGACCATGAATGTTGCAGAAGTTAATGAGGAAAAAGTTGAGGAGGCATCAAGACAGGGTCAATACCAGAAGAGCAGTCCAACCTGGGGACATTTGTGGTCCCCTCCCCCAGATGGGGACTTCTAAGCTGGTGTAGGAGTCGCCATATGTAATTTAGAATTTTCAGTAAAGGGTGTGTAATTAGGTGCATGTAGTTTTGTGTGAAGGAAGAGATGTTTTTAGAGGGGAGGCTGTAATGAGAGTTAATGAGGTCACAGTTGGGTTCATAATTGGCATTCCTCAGGGATAAATGCTAGGCCCATGACTCTTCATTACCACAACTCAAGAGACAGACTAGAATCTGGAGAACTCAAGAGCAAAGTCAACTGTGGATGACAGCAGAGTATCCAAGAAGACAGTCACACAACATGACACCTTACTACAGCAAGATATGGAGAGGATATTGAATTGAGCATGTTTAAACAGCTGTGTTTAAACAGCATGTTTAAACAGTTGTGATATGGAAAACAAGAAGCACTTCAGTTTTCAACAAACTATAGATGCAACTGCTAAGAGATCCAGCCAAAAATGTGGTCAGGGACTGAAGTGTTACAATGAGCAACAATGCAAGCTTCTCTCACCACATCAAACAAACAGTAACTACAGCTTGACTAATGGGAGGCTGGTTCTTAATCGAGAACCTTCTAGACAAGAGACAAAAAATGTATGATGACCCTCTAGAGATCCTAGGTCCTGTCATGTTGGAATACTGTCCTGTCATGAAATACTGTTGTCATCTGTGGTTTTCTTATAAAACTTTGGTTTCCCTATAAAACATCAGAAATAATATAACTTGAAACACCACAGATATCTTACATCAACAAGATTCAAGGCTTATAATATTTAAATTACTGAGAGGGGATAGAAACAATAATTAGAAGTACTGTAGTTGTACTTTCTTCACAGATGCAGGGAGCACTACATCATTTACATTTGAAAGATACTGGAAGGATTAGTTCTGAACACACATCACAAGTTACACCACCTCAGGAGAGGAAGGCAATGCTTTATCAGGACTGCTCAGGTCTCAATATAGAGCATGAAAACCTTGATGCACAACTATTCCATGAACAGTGGTGTCAGGTTGTTTAACTGCATCCTAACATTATTAAAAATGAGGGGGTGTATGTCTTCAAGAAACACCTCAATAAATGAATATCTGACAATATCACTGTCTGGGTTGAACTTATTTTCGGTTAAGGGAAGGTTAATTTGTGCTGACCCGATAACAGTTTGAAAGATAATTAATGATCACTGTTCTCATCTGAGTTGCCTTTTTGAGAGACTGACCTACAGTCCCACCAGGGGCCATAATGAAAAAAAAAAAATTTGTCCCTCATCATAACACTGATGTCAGAGGTTGTTTCTTTTCTATTTGTATTGTAGAACTTTGGAACATCTTACACAAAAAAGTTTTCTACTTTTACTGTTCTTGCCTTCAAATACCTTCTTGAAGCCTTTCCTTGTCATTGTCTTTCTGAGTTTTGTTAATGGTTCTTTTGCAAACATTCTGCACATCTAAATTAGCAAACCATTTTGCTCCTCCTAAGGTTCTCCAAGTACTTCATGGTTGGATGATGCAACAGGAGTTGATGAGGGATGAAGACTCTTATCAAGGTGAGAAATCTAACCAACTACCAACACAAGGTATCCAAGCTCAAACTCCAGCAGCCTCCAAGACAGACACGAGCAACTGCAAGACACACCAGATCATATTAGAGCCCCATCTAAGATGCATCATTAACACATGGAATATGACTGAGAGTAACTTGAAGTGGAGGTCAAGGGGAGGCAAAACACTGCCCATTAGTGTTATGTAACAGCATATATTTCCTTTCCTTTCTTGAAATCCTGCCTTCACACCAAGTCCTCAAGCTTCTTGTGAATTGGAAAAGAGAGAAAAAAAAAGGAAAACAGAAATAAGCTACAGTGTAACACTGCAATTTCTTTATTCTTTATCACAACATTCAGACCCCATTCCGCTACCAGTGATTTTCATATCTCATTAAGATAAATAATTAAACAATGTAACAAGGAGCACAATCAACACTTAAAGCCATTACTAAATATTTCTTGATGCACACCACTGCTGTACACTAATTAACACTGCAACACAGTGCACTCACCCATTGGTAGGCTCTCCCTTCACCAGTTTGTCCGCACATGAAAAGGCTCCTTTGTGCAGCCAGCAGTAAGCATCCACAGCAGCCGTCTGACCTCTGAAGTCCTTCAGGTGGGCCCCTTGGGAAGCCTTCTTTAGGAAAGGCAATAGTCCTGATATCCCCATGATGTGGTGCCCGGAGACCTGCGAGTCCCCAGCTGATGATCCCTTGGCGCTCACTAGCTGCCGCCTCTTCACTCACACTCTACTTCCAGATTTGCAGCGTTCATTTCCTGCATTTCTTTTTCTGTAAGTTACTGTCTTCTGCAACTGCAGCAGTCCTTTAAGTCGCCCTTGGCAATTAAATAAAAACATGCACAGCACAAACACCACCTGTCTTTCACGATTTCCACAGAAGGCGCGCTGCACTACGGGCCTAATCGTTTTAAGGCTTAGATATATTATACAATACTATATATTATTTTCTATTTTAAATTTCGTTCACTTGTGATAATATATCATATATGTTAATGCCACGTGAAGAAAATCTGATAATATGTAAATCAGAAATATCAAAACATGTATATTTTATGATACATTTCATAATATTACGAATGTTAAAATTTTATGTATTAAATATTAAGTACGTAAACAAAACTAAATGAATGAGCTTCAAAATTGAAAGTTCAGCTTGTAAATAGAAGGGCAGACAGACGTAAACAACACATGGCAGCAGTATCAGCCAGACGGTGACAGCTGACGAAGAATCTAGAAAAACTCATCTCAGTTTTCCGAGGTATTCCTGGTCAGAGTGTTTTCCTTGTGGTGTATCGTGATGTGCAGTGTCTGTATTGTAAGTCATAATTTGACATGACGTGTGAAGTGTGTGAGTCCAGTCTGTTTCACCAACTCTATTGCCTCATCTGCTGAACTCAGAGTTAGCCTAATAATCCATTGTTATGGAAATAAATTCGTTTTTACAGTGTAGAACACCAGCCGCGCCATATTTGTTTTTACAATCAATAAATTCCTTTTTACTATCTAGAACGTGCCTTCACATTATTTGGACTGTGAACATTCGTTGTATATATGTTCCCAACTCATTTCTGGCCAAGGACCACCAGACCAATAAAGAAAATAATGGACCTTTTCCATTTTGGTAATGATAAAGTAAAGGGGAATATGGAGATAACCTTACCCTCTTCTCTCGAGGTTAATACTTACATATCAGATAGAATTAAGGTTGTAGAATATCATACAGTATATATCAGCTTCCAGAATATGATATAGCACCTTGTGTTCTAAACTACAGAAATCGGCACCTAGTGGAAAAGTGGGGTCCCCAGCTGGCTGGGCCACATTGCCCCAAACCTAACATGACTTTCCCTTGAATTACCTGGTAACACTGCAAGGGAAATACAATGGCAACCCAGACCTGCCGGATGCGGCCAGGCTAGGCAGGGATTCCATGTCTCCACTATTGCCCATAAATCTGCATAACACAGCCACAGCTCACACACAGCATTATGAGTGACCAGAAATATTTCATTCTGTTCTCTTCTCCCCCCCCCCTGTTTTCTTGTAAATTAATAAATTTAATGTAGAATATGTGCCATTTTATCAGAAATTGCCAAATGATTGATAATGAAGTGACTAACAAAAGAAAAACAAAATAATGAAGTGACTAACAAAAGAAAAACAAAACTTTTTTTTAAAGTTATGATGCATTTTTAAATAATCTGCCATCACTTTCTGTTGCAAATCATTCTTTTTTTTTTATTCCCCCTGTCATAAGGAACAGAGTAATTTATGACAAAAATGTATTGCAGATTAGTCATAATGTATCAAAACTTACCATAAAAAATAGTTTTGTCCATGTAAATACCATTAGTAACTTAATCAACACTGCACAGATCATAGTTTAGACCAATCGCTCACAGTAGCGCTCCCAGTACAAAGATGAATTAAAAATAATTGCTGGTGGCATTAGTATAAGTTTTAGACACACACACACACACACAGGAGGCCAAGACAAAAAACGAAGAGAGAACACAGGAATAGGCAGAAAGATATATATGGAGAGTGATAGACATGAAAATGAGGAAATGGTGGTTAAAGAATGCGGAGCAAGAAGTAAGACAACAAAGAGAGAACACAAAAGAAATGGGTCCACAATAAATAAAATTAAAGTTATGTATACAAACATAGATGGATTAGTGTCCAGCCTAAGGGAACTAAGAGATTATTTACATGAAAAGAAACCAGAAGTGGCATGCATTACGGAAACAAAACTAACAAGGGAGATTAATGTTGAATTTGAAGAAGAAGGATATAACATATGGAGAAGAGATAGAAAGAATAAGGGAGGAGGAGGAGTGATGATTCTAGTAAGAAAAAACATCTTGATAGAAACAGTGGAATATGGTGAAGGGAGGTCAGAAACATTGAGTGTGGAGATCAAGATCCAAGGACAAGAAAGCAGAAAAATTATTGTTGCATACATGCCTCCAAAGACCAACACTTGGGTGACTGATGATTATAAGCACATGCAAAGCGAGTTCATAAAAAGTATAGATGACATGCTAAAGATAAGAAACAAGGTGTTACTAGTAGGAGATTTTAATAGCAAAGAGATAAACTGGGGGGAGATGGAGGTGACAGGGATTGCCAGTACATGGAGTGAAGAATTTTTACAGACTATGATGGTAAACACGATGGATCAATGGGTGAAAGAAAATACTAGGTACAGAGGGGAAGATGAACCATCGCTACTAGACTTAGTTTTTACAAAAAAGCCAGAAAATGAACCAAGTATAGAATATTTGTGTCCAGTGGGAAAAAGTGATCATGTGAAGATGGAGATAGAGATCAAAGAAGAAGTGCCAAAATTCAATGAGGAATATAAAAATGAGAGAAAAAATTATGCTAAGGCAGACTTTACAGGGTTAAAGAAATTCTACGGAGAGCTTGATTGGAATAATTTATTAAGAGGTATGGAGGTGCAGAAAAAATATGAAGTGTTTTTAAGCAAGTTTAGAGAAGGTGTTGAAAGATATGTGCCAAGATATAAGGTAAAAGAAAATAAGAAAGTGTGGTTTAATGCAAAGTGTGCAGAGGCAAAAAAGAAAAAGGAGAGGGCATGGAAAAAAATGAGGAAACAATGGAATGAGATAAATAGAGAAGAATACAGGACAGCTAGAAATGATTATGTTAAAATAAGAAGAGAAGAAGAAAGAAATTTTGAAAGAGATGTAGTTGGAAAGTGTAAAGAAGAACCCAAACTTTTCTATAGATATGTAAATGGAAAAATAAAGCATAGAGATACTATTACAAAGCTGAAGGAAAATGGAGAAATTTATGAAACCACACAAGAGATAGCTGAGATACTGAATAAAAGCTTAAGTCTGTATTTACAAGAGAAACTGTCTTTGCATCACTGGGAGATAAGGAACAACAGAAAGGAATAGCAAACATACAAGTGGAAAGAAAAGAAATTAAAAGTCTACTGGAAGAGCTAGATACTAGGAAGGCGATGGGGCCAGACGAAGTAAATGGATGGATATTGAAAGAATGTAGAGAGGAATTGGAAGAACCAATATGGGAGATAATTAACAGTTCTTTAAAGGAAGGAAAAGTACCAAAGGAATGGAAGAGAGCAAATATAGTACCGTTATACAAAGGAGGTAATAAAATGGAACCACTGAATTACAGACCAGTCTCACTCACGAGTATTGTAAGTAAACTCTGTGAAATAGTCATTAAAAACAGATGGGTGCAATATCTTGAACAAGAAAATATAATAACAGAAAAACAATTCGGTTTCAGGAAAGAGAGATCTTGCGTAACAAACTTACTGAGCTTTTATACAAGAGTAATAGATAAACTACAAGAGAGAGATGGTTGGGTTGATGCTGTCTATTTAGATCCGAAAAAAGCTTTTGATACAGTTCCACATAAAAGACTCATATGGAAACTGGAACATCGAGGAGGGCTAAAAGGAAAAATACTTAAGTGGATGAAGGATTATCTCCAAGGTAGGGAAATGAGTACAGTAATCAGAGATAATAAATCAAGTTGGTGCGAAGTAACAAGCGGAGTACCACAAGGGTCTGTGTTGGCACCTATAATGTTTCAGGTCTATATAAATGATATGACGGTGGGTTTAAATAGCTACATTAATATGTTTGCAGATGATGCAAAATTGATGAAAGTAATAAAGAACCAAGAGGATTGTGAGGAACTACAGAGGGATATTGATAGAATTTATGAATGGAGTAAACGATGGAAATTAGAATTCAATATAAAGAAGTGCCATGTAATAGAGATGGGAAGAAGTAAAAGGAGACCTTCATGGGAGTATAAGATGGGAGGTATCACAATACCAAAGAGCAAAGAAGAAAAAGACTTGGGAGTAATAATTCAAGACACGCTTTCACCAGAAAAACACATCAATGGAATATTTGGCTCTACATATAATTTGCTAGCAAATATCAGGGTGGCATTTAATTACCTAGACAAAGAAATGATGAAGAAAATCATAACACACATGATACGTCCCAAACTGGAATACGCAGCAGTGGTATGGTCTCCACACAAAAAGAAAGATATAAGGAAATTGGAAAGAATACAAAGAACAGCTACGAAAATGATACCTGAATTGGAAGACCTAAGTTACGAGGAAAGACTGGAAGAAATTGGATTACCAACACTGCAAGAAAGAAGGGAAAGAGGAGACCTGATAACAATGTTCAAATTAGTAAATGGCATGGAGAAGATAGACAGAGATGACCTAGTTGTAAAAGTGGAGGAAGGAGATAGACGTACAAGGGGACATATGAAGAAATTAAAGAAGAGTCTTTGTTTGGGAGATATTAAGAAATACAGCTTTCCGCATCGAACGGTTGAAATATGGAATAACTTAAAAGAAGAGGTAGTTGCGGCAAAGAGTGTGCACATGTTTAAAGAGAAATTGGACAAATTCAGGTATGGAGACAGGACTAATTGAGCTTTGGCTCGGACCCTGTATTATACAACTAGGTAAACTAGGTAAACTAGGTAAATACACACACACACACACACACACACACACACACATATATATATATATATATATATATATATATATATATATATATATATATATATATATATATATATATATAGAAGGGTCTCCTAGCCTAACTTAACCAATTCATCCCTAACCTAACCTAACCTAACCAAACCAAACAAAACAAAACAAAATCAAACCAAACCAAACCAAACCAAACATAACTTACCTACCTAAGTAATGTAACCTTAAATCTTACCTTATTCTGAAAGAAAGCCAAGTGTGAAACCAAACTGATCATCAGTAATAATATTGTTCTTTTCAATGTAGTCATAAACTAATTTGGTGATAATGCATTCCATGGTCTTTGCACTAGAAGATGTTAATGAGATTGGTCTGTACTTAAGTGGGTTATAACGGGAACCTGTTTTATAAATAGCAGTTACATAGGATTTTTTCCAGATTATAGGAAGAGAAATATAAGAAGAATAAAAAAATTAGTAAAAGTGGATAAGCCAGCATAGATGCACAGGATTTAAGGAAAAGTGGGTGTATTTCATCAGGTACCATGGAGGATGAACTGTCAAGTTGGTTGATTGCTGAAACAACATCATTGATAGAAATGTCAAGTTCAGAGATAATAGTATCAGATAAAGTGGAACCTCGGTTCTCGAACTTAATTTGCTCCTGAATGCTATTCGAAATCCAAAATGTTAAAAAACAAAACTATTTTCACCTTAGGAATCAATGTAAAAATGGATTAATCCATTCCCAGACACCAGCCTACCCTGTCTTAGTGGCTTATGACAGATGCTGCCACAGCCAAGAAGGCTGCTTCACAACATATTCAACTCACAAATTATTTATCCAGAAAAGGTGTATTGAATGAACTGAGTGACACAGAACTCATCAGAAGATACTGTTTAGGCCGTGTAGATATTCTCTTTGTCACCAATCTAGTGAGGGAATCCTTACAGAGGGACACAGAGAGGAGCAACCTACAACCTAGTTACTGCCAAAATGAAGATGGTCATAACATTTAGACATCGTGCTGCTGGGAAAAGCTACTGGAAAAATGCAATTCTGCAGTAGTGATGGCATTGGGGGGTCATTGAGAGAGCCACAGGTGGCTGGGGATTACTCCTGTGTGCCGAAAATGTTTGTTTAAACTGAGGCTTTTCAACAGGATCACTCTTATTTCAAAGATTGAATTACTGTCTTACACCCTGTCTCTCTCCTCCAAATATATATAAGCAAAGTAAATATTTATATAAACTATAAATTAGTAATAAATGGCTGCTTTTACCATGTGTTTTAATATTTGAAATCAAATAACTTTGTTCTAGAACCGAATTATAGTGCCACAACCGAAGCAATAATGAGTTCAAAATTTTGTTTGAAAAGTGAGGCATTCGGTAACCAAGGTTCTACTGTACTTGGTAAGGAGAGGGAGAATCAGGATTAACAGAGGTGTAAACAGATACAAAAGATGCAGCCAGCAATTCTGACATAGCTTTAGGATCACAGATTAGTTCTCCAGTGGTGGGCATGAGTGGACCAATACCAGGGACACTGACCTTTCTTCAGATGTAAGCATGAAATACTTTGGAATTGGTAGTGAGTAAGTCTGCAATAGAGATTTCATGAATGGATTGAGCAGTAGCAGCATAGTTTCTGAAATGATACTTGACATTATTAAATTGGGTTAAGAGCTAAGGGTGCCTGAGGAGAATTTCTACCATATTGACAACATACAAGTTTATAATTTTTCTAGAAGTGTGATCTTTGAACTTTTAAATCAAGAGGAGATTTAACTGGTCAAGGTGGATCTGAAGATGTGGAAATATATTTAGATGAGATGTATCTCTCAATGAGTGGATTAACAATGCTTGGAAAATGAGAAAACATTTGATTTGCATTAAAGTACATAAACTCAAAATCCCAGTCAACACTGTTGAGGTATCTGCAAATATCATTATACCTACCATGGCACCATGACACATGCTACAGTGTCCCATAGGGAGGAGATGGCAATCATCACCCTAGCAGACCGAAGTCTAAACAGTGGAACTTCCTCCTCTATCACCTCTTGCAGTGGTTATAGTGGCTGTGGCTGCTTCTGGGGGAAGTTGGTAACTACTTCTAGGGAAGCTGTGGCTGCTTCTAGTTGTAGTTGCCACTAGACAGACCTTTGGAGAGGAAGAAGGCTTCCCACCACCCCATCCATCACCTCATTTCCATCTGGCTGGCAGACCATGGCCAGTCACTGCTATTCATTTCCTCAGTAACCATTCACTATGTCTGCTGTAGGGTTGATAGCACCAGATTGGACATATAGATCAGGAATCTGGAGGTAATAATGCATTTGAAGTTGCTGCTGGCTGGACTTCCCTGCCTGGATAGCCTGTGTATCACCTCTCCCTTCCTCTGTGGGGATTGTCTTCCTGATATTGCTGCTCCTGATTGGTTGTCTCTCCCTCCTGGAACTACTTCATTCCTAAATCTCATCTTCCCTTCTCTTTTTCACTTTTATGCCTGTTCTAAACTCTCCTCAACCTGGTTTTGTGAAAGTTATCACAGATAATCCCTTCCTGGATTTACTCCCACTTGGAAACAAACCAGAGATGAGATGCAGATTAGTAGAGTGGTGTAGAAGTGGGAAGATTTTTGGGAAAACTAATGAAAGTGATCCCTCATCCCAGGAAAAAAAATGCAGTATAGAAATAAAATCTAAATCAAATCATACATCCATATCTGTAAAAGAGTATAGAACAAATAATATAGCTAATCAGGTCAACAGGTCAGTGACTGCTGGCCACAGGCCCAATGACCCACAACACTAACTTTTGCAGTTGTGTAACAGCTGACAAAGTGACAGGATAGTTTGTCACTTTGATGCATACAGTATGTATTCAGGCCCTGGTCATGTATAGTGGCATGAATCTTGATTTTTCATTATAGATTAAACTTAGAAATGACTCAGTACAATTCAATAGCTACAACTTAAACATTGCTTAAAAATTTCTGAAATAGAAATGTAATAAAATAATATTGCCTAAAAATTTCTGAAATAGAAATGTAATAAAATGAATAAACAATGATTTATTTTTATTAAATTTTTCATATAGAATTTTAAATTTCAAGTTCATTAGCAAATACAGTGGACATCCTGTGGACCATCTTAAAAAAAAGTCACCATGAACCACCAGTTGAAAACTAATGTTTTAGATGAATTTGCAGGTATATTATTGTATAAAAGAATTGATTTCCTTAAAAATAAATGAAATGGTTAACTTTGAGTTCACCAGATGATGCACGGGAGTTAGCTCCATTGACACCAATTGGTTATCATGTCACTATGAAAAGCACTTCACTGTTAAAATCATGTGCCATCTGTCTTAATTTCTACACTTGGTCAAGTTGGCAAATGCTTTATTTATTTATTTATTTATTTTTATTTATTTATTTTTTTTAAGTGTACTGGGATAAGAAATCTCTATTTTACTATTTCATACATTTAGATCTCATCAGTGTGAGCATTTGGAATACCAACAATATCTTCCACAAATTAATGTTTGTTCATGAATTTCAAAATTTTGCCAAGAATTACTCTTGATATGATGTGGGAGGCCAGTCAGGCTGTGTCAAACAGCTACATTTCATATTGGCTTTGCATGACCTTCTGTTTGATGTTAAACATGTGGCTACTATTAGGTTAGGATAAGTTACACTTGGTCAGATTAAGTTACTTAGTTTCCATTAGGTTAGTTAGATTTTTATGTTAGATTAGGTTAGATTAAGTTAGGCTAATTAGTTTAAGTTAGTTAGATCAATTAGGTGAGGTTGGTTAGATTAATGTAATTAGGTTATATAGGTTAGTTAAATTGAAGTTAGAAGTGGAAAACCTATTTATGTTATGATTTTGTGTTGAAAATATGCTCCAGAAAGATCTATAGGCATGAAAATGATGCTGTGATAATTTACACCATTGTATGGCAAGGAACAGTGAGATGGCAAGTATGAAATTATTTGTTTTCACAATTTGATGGTTGAGATTGAAATGCAGCAATTGTATGCCAATCAATGTCATCCATTGGCAGGGGAGGGGGGCAGGGCAAGTATTATTTGAACAAAAAGCTAGATCTACAGAAATTTATTATCTATCATACAAACAGCAGTATTCATTTCAGTGTCATTATAGTTTCTTACAGTAGTCACCTTGGAAGAGGCTCACGCAGTTTACAATCTAGCTTCAGGTCTCATTACTGGGTAGTGTGCATAAGAAATGCACATTACTGTAGCTTTTTAATTGAATTTTGGCAGTGGATATTTGTCTGGTCATAGCAGAATATATTTATATATCATGAGACACCTGACTGTCTGTCTAAATCAGATCAGTACAAACTCCCTGACAGAATTTACTGTCTAATAGGGAAGCTCTGCAAAACAAGAAGAGTGAGTTTCTTGAGGTTGGGCTGTGGAGGGAGGAAAGTGGTGATGGTGATGGTGGTGCACAAGCATTCATAACTTTTTAATTGAGTTAACTTAATTCAGGAGTATTCTTATGGTGTATCACAATCACACCCTTATTCCTATTGGACAAAATGAAATAGGCATCAGCACTTGTATCAGTAGGTATGCATTTTTTTTCTTTTTCTTTTATAACAATAAACTGATAAATACATCAAATCTTTGTGTAAAGGTAAATGTGGATAGATCATTCTAAACAGCCATCTACTCAGTTAAGTAATTTCACATGTATCCTCTAACACCATAATCCCATTTCTTCTTTCTAATGTAGTACATACCAGTGCTACAGAAATCTTTCACTTTGCTATATGAGTACTGCAAAAATTTAAAATATGACTTCAGCCACCTACATGTACTACATATCCACTTTTGTTTATATTACGTTTTCTTAGTGAAACATGTCTTATTGTTGGTTATATCATTTTATGAGTTTCAAGGAACTTAACTCATGCATATATTCAGGCATGGAAAGTTTTTCAGGAATTGTTTGATACATTTTGCATAAGAACTTCAAATTATAGCATTTAACTTTATGTATTTTCTCACTTTGACATGATTTAAAATGCATTTATGTTTTAAAAGTTCTTATAGTAATTTTTTTACTTTTTAGTTACCTTTTGTTCTTAAGTTTTGATTGTATGTGAAATAGAATGAATTTCCTTATAAAATGTAAGCTGTAAGTTTATTGGACCAATTTTTACAGATTTTTTGCTGCGAAGAAACATAATCTGTAAGGCAGGATGGTGTTAGCAGATTTAGGCCGTAAGATCACTTCGGCTCTAAAGTCCCTCAACAATGCCACAATCATCAATGAGGATGTTCTCAATGACCTCCTCAAAGAGATCTGTGCTGCACTGCTTGAATCTGATGTCAACATTCGGCTAGTGAAACAACTCAGGGAAAATGTGCGATCAGCCATTGATTTTGATGAGATGGCCGGTGGCCTAAATAAACGGCGGATGATCCAGACCACTGTCTTCAAGGAGCTTGTTAAGGTAAGATAATGGATAATTTTCAGTCTCATTATTAAATAGCATGTCCAGTTAATCTTCACTGAACAGGACAGGTTCCAGAGCCCATCATGCTTGACCTATTTTCTGCTTGATGAAGTGCCCTTGATCACTTAGTACTATAGGGCTTTGTTCCAGTAGAGCCAAAAGTTAGTTAAACCATCATGATTTAGTTTCTAGTACTTCTAAGGGCAATTTGTGTGATTGCAAATCTATCACATTTGGAAACTTTTCATATACTTTTGTAACAGTGGGTTTGTGTTCATAAAAGTTTTTTTATATATATATATATATATATATATATATATATATATATATATATATATATATATATATATATATATATATATATATATATATATATATATATAAGAGGAACACTGGCCAAGGGCAACAAATTAAAAAAAAAAAAAAAGCCCGCTGAGATACCAGTCCCATAAAAGGGTCCAAAGCGGTAGTCAAAATTTGAAGGATAAGTGTCTTGAAACCACCCTCTTGAAGGAATTCAAGTCATAGGAAGGTGGAAATAAAGAAGCTGGCAGGGAGTTCCAGAGTTTATCAGAGAAAGGGATGAATGACTGAGAATACTGGTTAACTCTTGCATTAGAGAGGTGGACAAGATAGGGGTGAGAGAAAGAGAAAGTTTTGTGCAGTGAGGCCACAGGAGGGGGGGAGTCATGCTAGATCAGAAGAGGAGTTAGCATGAAAATAGTGGTAGAAGACAGCTATAGATGCAACATTGCAGCAATGAGAGAGAGGCTGAAGACAGTCAGTTAGAGGAAAGGAGTTCATGAGACAAAAAGCTTTTGATTCCACCCTGTCTAAAAGAGCAGTATGAGTGGAGCGCCCCCAGACATGTGAACCATACTCCATACATGAACGGATAAGGCCCTTGTACTGAGTTAGCAGGTGGGGGAGGGTGAGAAAAACTGGTGGAGACATCTCAGAATGTCTAACTTCATAGAAGCTGTTTTAGCTAGAGATGAGATGTGAAGTTTCCAGTTCAGATTATAAGTAAAGGACAGACCAAGGATGTTCAGTGTAGAAGAGGGGGACAGTTGAGTGTCATTGAAGAAGAGGGGATAGTTGTCTGGAAGGTTGTGTCGAATTGATAGATGGAGGAATCGAGTTTTTTTAGGAATTGAACAATACCAAGTTTGCTCTGCCCCAATCAGAAATTTTAGAAAGATCAGAAGTCTGTGGCTTCCCTACATGAAATGTTTACCTCCTGAAGTGTTGGACGTCAATGAAAAGACGTGGAAAAGTGCAGGGTGGTATCATCAGCATAGGGATGGAAAGAACAAGAAGTTTGGTTTAGAAGGTCATTGATGAATAATAAGAGAGTGGGTAACAGGACATAAACCTGAGGAACACCACTGTTAATAGATTTAGGAGAAGAACAGTGACTGTCTACCACAGCAGCAATAGAATGGTCAGAAAGGAAACTTGAGATGAAGTTACAGAGAGAGAAGGATAGAAGCTGTAGGAGGGTAGTTTGGAAATCAAAGCTTTGTGCCAGACCCTATCAAAAGCTTTTGATATATCCAAGGCAACAGCAAAAGTTTCACCAAAATGTATAAAAGAGGATGACCAAAAGGGGATGACAGAATCAGATAGAAGGTTGTGAAGTGATAGATGTTTAAGAATCTTCCTGTTGAGGATAGATTCAAGAACTTTAGATAGGCAGGAAATTAAAGCAATAGGATGGTAGTTTGAGGGATTAGAACACTCACCCTTTTTAGGAACAGGCTGAATGTAGGCAAACTTCCAGCAAGAAGGAAAGGTAGATGTTGACAGACAGAATTGAAAAAGGTTTGACTTGGCAAGGTGCAAACACAGAGGCACAGTTTCAGAGAACAAAAGGAGGGATCCCATCAGCTCCATAAACCTTCCAAGGGTTTAGGCTAGCGAGGGTATGGAAAACATCATTGCAAAGAATTTTGATATGTAGCATGAAGTAGCCAGAGGGTGGAGGAGAGGGAGGAACAAGCCCTGAATTGTCCAAGGTAGAGTTTTTAGCAAAGGTTTGAGTAAAGAGTTCAGCTTTAGAGATAGATAGCAGTGGTGCCATCTGGTTGAAATAAAGGAGGGAAAGAAGAAGAAGCAAAGTTATTAGAGATATTTTTGGCTAGATGCCAGAAGTCATGAGGGGAGTTAGATCTTGAAAGATTTTGACACTTTCTATTAATGAAGGAGTTTTTGCCTAGTTGGAAAACAGACTTGGCATGGTTTCAGGCAGAAATATAAAGTGTCTGAGATTCTGGTGATGGAAGGCTTAAGTACCTTTTGTGGGCCACCTCTCTATCATGTATAGCACAAGAACAAGCTGTGTTAAACCAAGGTTTGGAAGGTTTAGGTTGAGAAAAAGAGTGAGGAACGTACGCTTCCATGCCAGACACTCTCACCTCTGTTATGCACTCAGCAAACAAAGACGGGTCTCTGACATGGAAGCAGTAGTCATTCTAAGGAAAATTAGCAAAATACCTCCTCAGGTCCCCTCAACTAGCAGAGGCAAAATGCCAGAGGCACCTTTGCTTAGGGGGATCCTGAGGAGGGATTGGAGCAGTAGGACAAGATACAGATATGAGATTGTGATCAGAGGAGCCCAACAGAGAAGAGAGGGTGACAGCATAAGCAGAAGGATTAGAGGTTAGGAAAAGGTCACGAATGTTGGGTGTATCTCCAAGACAGTCAGGAATGTGAGTAGGGTGTTGCTCCAATTGTTCTATGTTGTGGAGGATAGCAAAGTTGAAGGCTAGTTCACCAGGATGGTCAGTGAAGAGAGAGGAAAGCCAAAGCTGGTGGTGAACATTGAAGTCTCCAAGAATGGAGATCTCTGCAAAAGGAAAGAGAGTCATAATGTGAAGTTAAGTAGTCAAAGAATTTCTTATAGTCAGAGGAGTTAGGTGAGAGTAAGGTCAGGGTTCCACAGTCTCAGGTCAGGGTTCCTAGTGAACAGATATGTTTAATGAGCAGTGACCCGATGCTAATATAGCAGGTTAGTGTAGACATGGCGCCTTGTGTTGCTGAGTCGTCTGGTTGTGTTAGTTCTCGTGTTCTCGAGGCCTTCATTGTGAAGGTCTCAGAGGTGGAGGCTGAGTTCCATTGAAGGATCCTAGAGGTGCAGGGTGAGTTTCATGAGAGGATCTCAAACTTGCAGGCTGAGTTATGTGAGAGGATCTCAGCACCTGTGGGAAGGTCATGCCCCACCGTCATCCTACCTAGTAAGGTGACGGAGGAGCAGTAGTTGGTCGTGTGCAGGGAAGCCAAGAGGCTGAAGGTCCTCAGGGTGCCTTGCATGGAGATGAAGAATCCCTTCAGTGTGCTGGAGGAAGTGAAGGAGGAGGAGGTGGACATGGCAGGAGGAGACAAAAAGGAGGGGGCAGATGCAGTTACCCTGCCCCAGGTTAGAGTGCTTGAGTTTGGTGATAGTTAGATTCGGCACTTAGATGGTGTTTTTTGTGCCAGAGATAGGAACCATAGGTCAGGGCTGTGTTTGCCGGGGAATGGGATAGGGAAGGTAGCTGACAGGCTAGACACGTGCTTGGAAAAAGATGAGACCAAGCCCATTGTTTTTCTCATTGTGTGAGGGAATGACCTTGGTAAGGTCAGGAGTGAGGAACTGTTTGGGAGGTTTCGACAGGCTTTGGATAGGATTTGAGACAAGGGAGGGATCCCTGTGGTGTGTGGTGTCTTGGCGAGGAGAGGAGTTGGTGCTGAGTGGCTGTCCAGGGCTATTACGGTGAATCACAGGCTTGCAAATTATTGTAAGAGTAATGGATGGACAATCATTGACAACTGGGACCTCTTCTATGATAGGGACACCTTGTACACCCAGGATGGAGTGCATTTATCACACCAGGATGTTCAGCTTTTGGTCGGAACACTCTAGCGGGAAGTAACTGCACTGCAGCGCTTTTTTCGTTAGTCAGGAGGGAAGAAGGGGTTGTGAGGTCAAAATGAAGGACAAATTAGTTAAGTCTAGAAAGATAACTAGCTCAGGGAAGGTGAGAAATAGCTTAAGTGTTTACTACACAAATTGTAGAAGTATTTTGAATAAAATAGACTTGCTTAGAGGAATAGCATGTGTAGAGAACTTTGATATCATTGCATTAACAGAAACTTGCTTAGATATGTTAGGAAAAGTATTTAATCCAGAGGTTAAGATAGATGGTTGTACACTATTCTATAAGATAGGGAAAACAGGAGAGGAGGAGGCGTACCATTATATGTTAGGGACGCATTACAGTGTTGTATTAACAGTAGCATAAAAACAGATAGCAAAACAGAGTCGATATGGGTAGATATTAAGGAAGGACCACAGTCACTAATACTAGGAGTAGTGTACACACCACCGAACAGTACAAAGGAAATTAACACCTCACTGTGGTAGGAAATAAATAGAGCAGGCAGGTACAATAAGGTATATGTGGTAAGAGATTTTAATTCTAGAAATATCAACTGGAGCCTGATGGTGGGTAATAAGGAAGCAGAGGAATTTCTTAAGGTAATTCAGGATAATTTTTTAAAACAGTTGTAGAACCCACAAGGGGGAACAGTATTCTAGCTTTAATTCTCACTAACAGGGAGGAAGCAGTCATGCAGGTAGAAGTTGGAAGACAGCTAGGTAACAGTGACCATTGGGAAATTAGGTACAATTTAAAATGCGAGGAAACTTTTAGAAGCAAAAAACAGTAGTAAAATCCCTGACTTTTGGAGAGCAGATTTTGAGGAATTAAAAAGGTACCTCCATGGAGTTGACTGGCAATGGATGCAGGATGAGTTGAGAGAGATAAGGCAGGATGAGAGAAGTGAGGTAAGGTATGAGGGTGTAGGACAAGAGGAGGGAAGATGTGTCTAGAAGGAGCGGAGGAGAGAGAGAGGGGGAGATAGGTGTGAGTATGTTGGAGGGTCAGGTCATGCTGAAATGGGAGAGGTGAGGTCGAGGCGAGTAGATGAGGGAGTGGAGAGGATGGAATGGGCCGAGATGAGGGGACTAGGTGAAGAAAATGTAGATGAGTTGTATAAATATTTTGTAGATAAATTGCATACAGTTCAGTTAGCAGACATCCCGTATAGAGCAATAAGATCACAGAAAAATTGCCCTAAATGGATGACTGCTAAGTTAAAACATTATATAGGGCAGAAGAGAAGTATATATATAAGATATTAAGGGCAGGTGAAGAAGTTTTAAGGCCACAATATAATGAATTACTTAGAACATTCAGGAGGTTAACGAGGAAAGCTAAGGGCAATTCGAATTAAAGGTAGCTAGCCAGGCGAAGACAGACCCCAAGGGATTTTATCAGGTATACAGGACGAAGAATAAGGATACTATAGGTCCATTAAAGGCAGCAGATGGGGAGCTGGTTAGTTCTGGGGAGGAGATTAGTAAAATTCTGAATGAGTATTTTTTAACTGTCTTCACCTAGGAAAACATGCAGGATATGCCAAATAGTGAACAGATGTTTAGAGCAGATGAGAATGAGAAGCTGACAGATATTTCCATAACTAAGGAGATTGTGGAACAGGAGATAGGTAGGCTGAAAAATTTCAAGACACCAGGACCAGATGAAATATATCCCAGAGTACTTAAGGAATGCAAAGGGGTTATTAGTGAGCCATTAGTTTCTGTCTTTATGAAATCACTTGAGTCAGGTGAGGTACCAGTAATGTGGAGGCAGGCTAATGTAGTATCCATCTTTAAGAAAGGAGATAAAACTTTAGCATCTAATTATAGACCTGTCAGCTTAACTTCAGATGTGGGTAAAACATTGGAGTCAATACTAGCAAGGAACATTAGGGAGCATTTAGACAAATATAATTTGATAAATCAGTCACAGCATGGCTTCATGAAGGGGAAGTTTTGCTTGAAGAACTTGTTAAGTTTTTACAGTAAAGTGTACGAGGCAGTAGATAATGGTGATAGTTATGACATCTTATATCTGGACTTTAGTAAAGCATTTGACAAGGTACCCCATCAAAGACTCCTGAAAAAAGTTAGGGCACATGGGATAGATGGGAGGATGTTAGGCTGGATATGGTCATGGCTAAGCAGCAGGCAACAAAGAGTTGTAATAAACGGCTCTAAATTCAAGTAGGGTCATGTAATTAGTGGGGTGCCACAGGGATCAGTATTAGGGCCATTGTTGTTTTTAATATATATCAATGATTTGGATAGTGGAATTAGTAGTGATGTCATCTAGACTATGCTGTGCAGTTCTGGTCCCTACATTACAGGAAAGATATAGGTCTATTAGAATCAGTACAGAGGAGAATGACTAAAAGGATACAGAGGATGAGGAGTATTCCTTATGAGGCGAGATTTAAGCTGTTAAATTTACATTCTTTAGAGAGACATAGGTTAAGAGGGGACCTGATAGAAGTCTTGAAGTGGTATAAGGGGTATAACAAGGGGGGCGTAAGCAAAATTGTGAGGATCAGCAACCAGGATAGAACAAGAAATAATGGGTTCAAACTTGAAAAATTTAGTTTTAGGAGAGATAGGAAGAAATTTATTATAAAATAGAGTGGTGGATGAATGGAATGGACTCAGTAATCATGTTGTTAGTGCTAGGACATTAGGGAGCTTTAAGAGAAGATTAGACGGGTTTATGGATGGGGATGATAGATGGAAATAGGTAGGTATACTTCATACAGGGACTGCCACATGTAAGCCTGGTCGCTTCTTGCAGTTTCCCTCATTTCTTATGTTATGTATACAGCACAGATAAATTTAGTTCGAGAGTGACTTTGTAATCATAGCCAGATGGTAGAAAACTTGGAAGATTCAAGAGCATGGGTAAGAGCCCATGTTTGGTGAACGTTGACTATTACTGTGTATGTGCCTCATATCAGCATTCTTGTATATGCCTATTATGCTGACAGAGATGTAGCAAAGTTTTAATAAGATTTAGAAAAAGCTAAGAAAAGCAAAACTCAGTACATGCTTTGTCATGTATTAGGTCTGCCATGTTGAAATACCCAACTTTTGATTTTTTTTTTTTTTTTTTTTATGTAGGACGGACACTGGCCAAGGGCAACAAAAATCTAATAAAAAATGCCCACTGAAATGCCAGCTCCATAAAAGGGTCCAAAGCGGTAGCCAAAAATTGAAGGATAAGTGTCTTGAAACCTCTCTCTTGAAGGAATTCAAATCATAAGAAGATGGAAATACAGATGCAGGCGGGGAGTTCCAGAGTTTACCAGAGAAAGGGATGAATGATTGAGAATGCTGGTTAACTCTTGTGTTAGAGAGGTGGACAGAATAGGGGTGAGAGAAAAAAGAAAGTCTTGTGCAGCGAGACCGCGGGAGGGGGGGAGGCATGCAGTTAGCAAGATCAGAAGAGCAGTTAGCATGAAAATAGCGGTAGAAGACAGCTAGAGATGCAACATTGCGGTGATGAGAGAGAGGCTGAAGACAGTCAGTTAGAGGAGAGTTGATGACATGAAAAGCTTTTGATTCCACACTGTCTTGAAGAGCACTATGAGTGGAACCCCCCCAGACATGTGAAGCATACTCCAGACATGTGAAGTATTCTCCATACATGGACGGATAAGGCCCTTGTACAGAGTTAGCAGCTGGGGGGGTGAGAAAAACTGGTGGAGATGTCTCAGAACGCCTAACTTCATAGAAGCTGTTTTAGCTAGAGATGAGATGTGAAGTTTCCAGTTCAGATTATAAGTAAAGAACAGACCAAGGATGTTCAGTGTAGAAGAGGGGGACAGTTGAGTGTCATTGAAGAAGAGGGGAAGGTTGTGTCGAGGTGATAGATGGAGGAATTGAGTTTTTGAGGCATTGAACAATACCAAGTTTGCTCTGCCCCAATCAGAAATTTTAGAAAGATCAGAAGTCAAGCATTCTGTGGCTTCCCTGTGTGAAATATTTACTTCCTGAAGGGTTGGACGTTTATGAAAAGATGTGGAAAAGTGCAGGGTGGTATCATCAGCGTAGGAGTGGATAGGACAACAGGTTTAGTTTAGAAGATCATTAATGAATAATAAGAAGAGAATGGGTGACAGGACAGAACCCTGAGGAACACCACTGTTCATAGATTTAGGAGAAGAACAGTGACCGTCTACCACAGCAGCAAGAGAATGGTCAGAAAGGAAACTTGAGATAAAGTTACAGAGAGAAGGATTGAAGCCGTAGGAGGGTAGTTTGGAAATCAAAGCTTTGTGCCATACTCTATCAAAAGCTTTTGATATGTCCAAGGCAACAGCAAAAGTCTCACGAAAATCTCTAAAAGAGGATGACCGAGACTCAGTAAGGAAAGCCAGAAGATCACCAGTAGAGCAGCCTTGATGGAACCCATACTGGCAATCAGATAGAAGGTTGTGAAGTGATGGATGTTTAAGAATCTTCCTGGTGAGGATAGATTCAAAAACTTTAGATAGGCAGGAAATTAAAGCAATAGGATGGTAGTTTGTGGGATTAGTAGAATGGTCACCCTTTTTAGGAACAGGCTGAATGTAGGCAAACTTCCAGCAAGAAGGAAAGGTAGATGTTGACAGACAGAGCTGAAAGAGTTTAACTAGGCAAGGTGCAAGCACGGAGGCACAGTTTCGGAGAACAATAGGAGGGATCCCTTCAGGTCCATAAGCCTTCCGAGGGTTTAGGCCAGCGAGGGCACGGAAAACATCATTGCAAAGAATTTTAATAGGTAGCATGAAGTAGTCAGAGGGTGGAGGAGAGGGAGGAACAAGCCCAGAACCATCCAAGGTAGAGTTTTTAGCAAAGGTTTGAGTGAAGATTTCAGCTTTAGAAATAGATGTGATAGTAGTGGTGCCATCTGGTTGAAATAAAGGAGGGAAAGGAGAAGAAGCAAAGTTATTGGAGATATTTTTGGCTACGTACCAGAAGTCATGAGGGGAGTTAGATCTTGAAAGGTTTTGACACTTTCTGTTAATGAAGGAGTTTTGGCTAGTTGGAGAACAGACTTGGCATGGTTCTGGGGAGAAATATAAAGTGCATGAGATTCTGGTGATGTAAGGCTTAAGTACCTTTTGTGGGCCACCTCTCTATCATGTATAGCACGAGAACAAGCTGTGTTAAACCAAGGTTTAGAAAGTTTAGGTCAAGAAAAAGAGTGAAGAATGTACGCCTCCATGCCAGACACTATCACCTCTGTTATGCGCTCAGCACACAAAGATGGGTCTCTAACATGGAAGCAGTAGTCATTCCAAGGAAAATCAGCAAAGTACCTCCCCAGGTCCCCCCAACTATCAGAGGCAAAACGCCAGAGGCACCTTCACTTAGGGGGATCCTGAGGAGGGATTGGAGCGATAGGACAAGATACAGATATGATATTGTGATCGGAGGAGCCTAACGGAGAAGAAAGGCTGACAGCATAAGCAGAAGGATTAGAGGTCAGAAAAAGGTGAAGAATGTTGGGCGTATCTCCAAGACGGTCAGGAATACGAGTAGGGTGTTGCACCAATTGCTCTAGGTTGTGGAGGATAGCAAAGTTGAAGGCTAGTTCACCAGGATGGTCAGTGAAGGGAGAGGAAAGCCAAAGCTGGTGGTGAACATTGAAGTCTACAAGAATGGAGATCTCTGGAAAAGGGAAGAGGGTCAGAATGTGCTCCACTTTGGAAGTTATGTAGTCAAAGAATTTCTTATAGTCAGAGGAGTTAGGTGAGAGGTATACAGCACAGATAAATTTAGTTTGAGAGTGACTTTGATCTGTTAAAGTACTGTGCAGAAGGTGCTATGAGCTCTCAAGAAATATCACTGCAAACATGTTCATACAGGTTGGGACACCTCTATTACCCAGAAAAAAAAAGTTTAATATGTAATAGACTGTGTTGCTATTAAGGAAGAGAAAAGTTATGTGATTTTAATGTATTACATCAACTATTCATTGCAGCATTGTTTTCTTGTTGCAGCTTGTGGACCCAGGGGTGAAGCCTCATATTCCTGTCAAGGGACGGCCCAATGTTATTATGTTTGTTGGTCTTCAGGTGAGTTTTTTGTTTTCATGGAGAGAGAGAGAGAGAGAGAGAGAGAGAGAGAGAGAGAGAGAGAGAGAGAGAGAGAGAGAGAGAGAGAGAGAGAGAGAGATAATTGCACAGTCATGCAAGAAGTATTCATAAGAACTTTATTGTTTGTTGTTGACAGTTTCAGTAGCAAAGTTGCTTAAAAGGTCATTGCTTGGCATATCATTATAACAATTTGGTAAAGTATGTAAGTAATATAAAATGCTTCTTTGTATATTGACAATAGGAAAGAAAGAAGCAGTTAGATAACTGGACACCTGCTATTACAATTAAAATACTTCCAAGTGTGAAGCAAGCATCTTGCTGACCCATCTTTTTTTTCCATCTCAGTAATGAAAGAGAACAGTTGCAGTCTGCCCTTAATAGTCTATTCTTTTTTGTTATTCACACTGCACTACATACACTTTCTAGAACTACATAATCCTTTTGAAATAATGATGAAAATAGCTCAAAATCACTGCCTTAGAAGTCCCATCTGGAGAGAAGCCCACAGACTTGGGCAAGCCTGTCTTCAAGGCAAAGATTTATGGTGTCTTCATGCCTTCTCCAGCTTTTTGCTCTTTAATTTCTACAACATTTTACAGCCATGTATTTAACTTTCAGTCAATGGAATATCTCTACATTTCCTCCAAGCCTTAAACTTCTTTCCTTATTGAGGCTCCAATGTTTGATGCTACTGACAGCAGTCGTTTTTCTATCTCTAGACATTTTCTGTATTCTCATTTTCATTCAGACAAAAACTAACTGTTGTTAATGTGTACAATTGTGTGACCTGCCACTCACTGCCAAAGTAGAGCACATGCTATCCTATTTGTAGCTGCCCAGAGGCAGCTAAAGGATTTTAGACCCACACTGTGATGCAAATTGTTTATTGCATTCGGTCAAACCTGAATACATATATAATAAACATAAGACATGCATAGCACTACAAACTATTACATACTGTATTAACATAATGTATCACTAATTATGAATTATGCTAATTAGGGCAATCAACCCCTCGTAATACAGATGTGGAACTCACATGTTTGGGGTCTTAAGGAGGCCTGTCACCAAGCAACACCTGTGTCTGTATTGTAGAGGTCCGATCTTTCCTAGAGTAGTCACACCCTAACTCAGTGGCAGTACAAAGGAATCTGTTCCTCTGGGCTTCATTCATGCTGGCCCTCGAGGGTGCACGCCTGCCTGTCTTACCCTTAGGTCAGCAATAGTTCCTGGGTGACTCATTCCTCTACAGAGATCCCTCTGTGTCTTATCTACCCTTTGTGCCATGTCATCAACTTTACCACGTAAACACAACTCTCACTACCTCTCTGCAGCTAAGCTCTCCACAGCTAGTTTCTCTCACACGTCTTCACTACAGTGATTAACTACTATAATGAATTCAGTTTCCATAATCTCTACTCTAATAACTTAGTTTCCGTAGTGTTACCCATGCTTCATATACTAGTTCACTTCAACTCTCATAACACAGATCATATTATTTAGCATACACTTGCTCAACAACAACCTCTTTCGTCCGCTCGGCGGTCTTTCACCCGCTCAGCGGTAACACCATTTCTTTCTTGATGAAATCTCTGTACATGGAGATTTCAATGTTCACCACCAGCTTCCTTCACTGACCAACCTGGTGATGAACAAGCCTCTAACTTTGCAACACTACTTAACCTATAGCAACAATTGCAGCATCCTTGCTACAGTCCTGACTGTCAAGATGTACTCAACTTTTATGTATTTATTTATTTTTTTTTATTCATTTATTTATTATTTATTTATTTTTTTACATTCTAATCCTTCAGTCAATTTTGTTAGACAGTCATCTCAGTTGGACTCATCTGAGTATAGTTTTATTTCCACATCTTGTCCAGTAGCCTAAGGGCAACCTCTGGATCCATGAATGTGAGGGTGCTTCTGGCTAAATTTATGCCTTTGCTTTGTGGAAAGACCTGAGATAGTACTATTCTGATTTTCCTCATGTCAGAGATTCATCTCTTGCACTGAGCACTTAAGAGAGGTGATAGTGTCTGACATAGAGGCATATATCTAATTTAATTTATCAAATTTTAAAGCTATTAAACTTTTGTTCAGCTAGGCAACTCACAGATGTTAGCTTAACCTTTAATATTCTTAAACTTGAGTGTTTTGTATTTCTGCTAGAAATCTCACCAAATTTTTCCTACAACTTGTTAAAAATTTTCCATCAATGAGAAAGTAAAAATACATTTCGAAAAAATTTTCCATCAATGAGAAAGTAAAAATACATTTCAAGACTTTACTAAATCTACTTTTTGGTACTTCTTGTACTTGCCAGGAATGTCTCTTACAGATTTTTTAATCCCACCTCTCTCTCTCTCTCTCTCTCTCTCTCTCTCTCTCTCTCTCTCTCTCTCTCTCTCTCTCTCTCTCTCTCTCTCTCTCTCTCTCTCTCTCTCTCTCTCTCTCTCTCTTTTCCATCTAGATTGCAGCTTTGCTTTGTTCATGTTCTCTATCTCAAAAACTGAAATATTTTTTCAAAGGTTTGCTAACAACTCATTACTGAATGATTGTGGACTTGTTCCTCCTTATATCCATCCTCCAATATATATTATACCTCTTGTTTAAAATCTTCATTATATTTTCTGCCCTCTTTGGTATTGATCTACAAAAGCTTATGGTCCTGATGGAGCCCATCCTATCATTCTCCATAACTGATGGAAGGTTGCCTGTATTCAACCTGTTCCTTAGTAGGATGACTATTCCAGTCCTTCAAATTATTAACATGTAGCTCTGACTTTTCAGCTTTCTGAAGCTTTTGAGTCTATCCTCAACCAGATTTTGAACAATCTATCTGATCACTAGTGTAGATTCCATACTGAAACCTGGTCATCCTCCTGTACAGGATTCAGTGAGACCTTTGTTGTTGCCTTGTATATATCAATAGCTTTTAATGAAATCTGGAATAAACCTTTAGTTTCTAAGTTTCCCTCACTGTCACTATCTTTATGCAACTTTAAGTTTCCTTTCTGGCTGCTCTATTTCTGTTATGATAGATGGTCTCTGTTCATCTATACCTATTAACAGTGGTTTTCCACCAGACTTTGTCTTATCATCTGCTCTGTCATCCTGGGCTATCTCAAACCTCTGGGCCTATACTTGTACATTAATGATTCCACCTTATATTTAGCAACTTCGTTTATCAAATGAGTAACTCTTGAAGAGAATCACTTATCTTCTGACCTTTCTGTGATTTCTGAATCAGGTAGGATAAATCTAGTTTTTCAGTGCCTCAGAATTTTGTTTCTTCACCTATTTGCTTGACAGTTAACCCCTCTTTTGTGGCACTTAACTATCCACCATCTTGATATTGAGCATATTTAGGTTGTCATTTACTAAAAATCTCAATTGGAAAGTTCACATTTCATTACCTGCTAAACCAGTTATCTTGAATTTTGATGTTCTTTGTCATCATCTCCTATCTATCTTTGTTTAAAGTCTTAAATGTAGAGGTTTCACTTATATAACTTTTAGAAACAGCATGGAGTCAAAAATTTTTGTTTTATGAACTCCCTTAATTTAGTCTGTACAGTGGAACCTTGGTTCTTAAACTTAATTCGTTCCTGAATGCCATTCAAAATCCAAAATGTTAAAAAACCGAAACTGTTTTATCCATAGGAATCATTGTAAAATGGATTCACTTCATTCCCAGACACCCATTCACCCTGTCTTAGTAGCATATAACAGATGCTCCCACTGCTAAGATGGCCACTGCACAACATCTCCAGCTCACAAATTATTTATCCAGAAAGGATGCATTGAATGAACTTAGTGACATAAAACTTATCAGAAGATATTATTTAGAGCATGCAGGCATTCTCTTTGTCACTGATCTAGTGAGGGAAGCCTTACAGAGTGACACAGAGAGGAGCAACCTGCTTATTGCCAAAATGAAGGTGATCATAACACTTAGACATCTTGCTGCTGGGAAAATCTACTGGTAAAATGCAGTTGTGCAGTAGTGATGGTGTTTTGAGATCATCAACAGAGTCACAGGTGGCTCAGGTGACAGGATTATCCCTGAGCTATCCAAGACACTGTTCACGTCGAGGCTCTTTAGTGGGATCACATTTATCTTATTCAAAGATTAAATTACTGTCTTACATATTGTGTCTTTCTTCCAAATATATAAAAAACAAAGTAAATTAGTAGTAAACAGCAGCTTTTGCTGTGTTTTTTAATATTTGAGATCAAATAACTTTGTATAAGAAGTGAATTATGGTACAGAAAACCAATTTTGAATTAAAAAATTTTGTTTGAAAACCATTTGTTAAAAAGGGAGGCATTCAGTAACTGAGGTTCCACTCTACTTAAATCACTTACTTCCACAGTGGTGCATCTCTTGGTATGTTATACCACTATTTCCATGGTTACTGCTTTCCTATATTGCTAATGCTAAAGTTGACCAATGTCATCATGCTTCTTCTCTCTAACTAATTAGTTCTGGAATTCTTAGTTTTTTTTTTTTTTTTCTCTTCATGTAATCTTAACTGCTCCAAATAGCATAAGTGAAATATCATAAGGTACTTCCAGAACTAACTGGCCTTTCCATTTTTACCTTATCCTATCACCTTTTTAGCAGCAGCAGTTATGCAATCTCTCTCTCTCTCTCTCTCTCTCTCTCTCTCTCTCTCTCTCTCTCTCTCTCTCTCTCTCTCTCTCTCTCTCTCTCTCTCTCTCTCTCTCTCTCTCTCTCTCTCTCTCTCTCTGAGGGAGGAGATAAAGGGTTAGTAAATAGGTTGTGTTCCAGGTCATTCCAGTGGTAATAGAGAATGGTAGTATTGCATCTCTGTTATTTTGGTGATCTTCAACAAGCTCCTCTCCCTTCCTTCCTGCCCACTTTTCCAGCTTCTCGGCAGCACCACCTCCCTCTTGTCTTCCTTCCTCACCCAACCATTTCCGTCCCCCTCCACTCCCATTTCCCTATCCAGTCCCTGTCGCACAGAACTTGCTTAGAAACCATTACTTCTACATGTCCCGCAATACCTGGTAACCATTACACTGCGTTGCAATGAGGAGTATTGCATTTAGCACCAACTGATTACATTACTCCCAATTAGCATGGCATTGATGCGTGATTACAGAACCTCATTACTGTCCCAGCCACTCTGTGCTGCTGGCAATCCCAGACTCACAGTGTGGAGATTAAATATAGCAAGGTGGTGTATCCAAGCTGTCAGACACGTGTGACACTCGACCACCACTACCACATCTTCCTGTACGCTTGAGTGGGGTTACTTGGGTGAGGTGGGTTTTTACGGAATGTTCGAGCACTTGTTTCTGTGTATTGAAATTTCTTCGTCTTCTGAAATTTTTTGGTTCCTGTTGGTTTTCCTTTTTCTTTTTTCTTTATTTTTTTGGGGGGTGGGCTCTCATCATTGTTATCTTTTCCTCCTCCTCCTGGTCTTCTTGTTCTTGTTCTTCTTTTTGTTCTTCTACTATTACTACTACTGCTACACTACTACTACTACTACTACTACTACTACTACTACTACTACTACTACTACTACTACTACTACTACTACTACTACTACTACTACTACTTTTCTCCTCCTCCTCCTCCTCCTCCTCCTCCTCCCATTGTTACATCATATCCATACATGATTGTTTCTTTATAGGAGGCTTCACAGTTCATCTTAACTAGACTATCAACAGTACACTATACTGTAATGTTCTGTGATGAAAATAATATGGCTTCCCCAAAACTATGCGATTAATGGAGACTCCGAGTTACTGAAAGTTTTTTATGAACATTTTTTTTTTTTTTTTTCTCAGGAGGGGAGAGGAGGGAGGAAAGGAAACTAGCCAGCTTTTTTTTTTTTTTTTTTTTTTTTTTTTTTTTTTTTTTTTTGTGGATTGAAAGAAAGTAAGTTCCTGGAAATGCAGGTAAATTTGTTGCTGAAGAAATTAATCACAGGGATGTAGATGTGTTTCTTGCCCAATATTTGCCTTTTCCTTTAGCAGAGGCGTGATGCTCACTGGCTCGCTCCAGACACATCAATCTCTGTCAATATTTAGACGTGTGTGTGTTTCTCCGCCACACAAACCCAATATGAATTATTGCAGATTACAGCTTGGGAAATTCGAACCGAATACATGGAGTCACTGAATAAATGTTATTGGGAGTGTGTTCTTGTTTTAATATGTAAGAAGTAATCTAGTCAAGAGAGGACTGAATGACAGCAACATTGTGGGGGAAAAGACTGTTGGGGGAGATGACAACTGGGGAGTAGGACAACTGAGAAGCAGGGTAACTTGGAAACAGGATAACAAGGGATCAGGATAACTGGGGAAAAGACAACTGGTATGAAGGATACTGTGGGAAATGAAGACTTTGGGACAGGAGAACTGGGACACCTAAAAACTTTTGATCAGGACAACTGAAGGACAACAAACTAGAAGCAGATTTTTAAGTCATTCCAATAGAAAGTCTGCAAGATAATTGATTAAAAAAGCAGTAACATAGAATACTTATAAAATTACTAATAACTATATACCATATGAATCTGAAGCATAAACTCGTATATTCAATCCATTTCCCATATTCATATTCACGTATGTGCACCATGCCTCTTGTTACCAAAGTGCAACTGATTCTTACATTCTTATACAGGTATGGCATGCTTTATCCAAGGACTGCTGCGTGTAGGCTCCTTGAAGCTTCCCTTGTTTTTTCATGCTCTTATATTCAGATGTGCCCGGTCAAGACGAGACCACAACTTAAGAATACCTTCTTATAGGAGAAATAAGAGAAAGAACAAAAGAAAATGAAAAGAAAGGGATGGAAGACAAACCGTGGACAAAAGAAGCCCTTGCATCTTGGAAAGTTGATGTTACTTACACAACCAACCTTAGCTTGTCATTTGAGTCATTTGAGCAGAGGTGAAAAAAGGTGATGTAAAGAGAGGTGATGTCTAGTACCATTTTCAGTAGAATGAGGCATGTTCTTGCATCACCAACAGCCTCCACTCTTAATATTTTGCATGGCCTAGGCTGGTGTGACCTTCAGGTGTGAGTCTTGCAGGTGGCGCTGAAGACTGTTAAAAATAGACGTCATGTTTAATTTTCATGTGCGGAAGAGAACCAAGAGAGAGAGAGAGAGAGAAATATCAAACTCGTTCCTTCCCTCACCAGGACTATTTTTCAAAGGCCACAGAGATGATTAGTCGAATTCTTACATGTGTTTTTCCCATTAATGATATCGAACAATTGTTAAACTATACCCAGAAACTGTTACATAGAAAAGTCAATCTCTGACCACCCCACTCTACTGATACTTGTGTTTCTTGTGTTTTAGTGTAAGAATCGTCTCCAAGACCATTTTTTCATGTTTCCCTTGCCTCTCTCGCCCCCCTTCCCTCCCTGCAGTTATGAGGATCAGGAGTATTTGATCTCACTCCCTGCCAGCGACGAGGAACCTTCATCATTTTTCTGCAAAATAGTGTTGGAATCACCATAAGCTCTGTATTGCACTGATGGCACTAAATCTTTATATATCCGACTCCCAAATTTATTCATATGAGTGAAAGGTTCATGGGAGCCTGTGTGTATGTGTCTGTGTGTGTGTGCATGCGTGCGTATTTACCTAGTTGTGACATACAGGAGAGGAACTAAGCTGGTACTGTCCTGTCTCCATAACTGTTTTTATCCAACTTTTCCTTAAAGTTATGAATATTTGTAGCACACACCACTTCCCCTTCCAGTCCATTCCATGCCTCTATGCTTCTTTATGTCCCTTCTGCAGGTGGTTACTTTTAGTTTTCTTCCATGTCCTCTTGTTTCTCTTTCATTCATTATAAAGAGATGTTCCCTATCTAATTTTTCCATCCCACTCAGCAATCTGTACAATGCAATCAAGTCACCTCGTCTCTTTTCCAAGGTTGGGAGTCGCATTCTAGCTAGTCGCTCCTCACATGACAAATCTTGCAATTGTGTCATCATCTTTGTTGCTGCTCTCTGTATTCCTTCCGACTTTCTTACATGCTTTTTTTCATGTGGTGACCAAATTACCGCTGCATATTCTAATCTTGGATGTATCATTGTGGTGATTATTTTCCTCATCATTTCTATATCCAGATAAGCAAAGGCAACTCTTATGTTTCTTAGTAGGCTGAGAGTTTCACCTGTTATCTTGTTAATATGTTTTTCTGGTGATAAATTCTCTGAAAAAAATCACTCCCTGATCTTTTTCTCTTGTTTTTTTATTTATTGTTTCATTTCCCATCTTATAGTTACAGCTACATCTTCTGTTACTTTTCCAAATTCCATCTTTTTACACTTACCAGAGTTAAATTCCATTTGCCATCTGTTGCTCCACTCCCACACCTTGTCTATGTCTCTGTAATTCTTCACAATCTTCTGTTCCCTTCACTCTTCTCATAAGTTTTGCATCATCAGCAAAAAGACTCACAAAACTGGATGCATTCTCCACCATATCGTTTATGTACACCACAAACATTATTGGTGCCAACACTGACCCTTGAGGGACCCCACTGAATACTGGGCTCCACACTGATTTCTGGTCCCTTATTACTGTTCACATCTCTCTGTTTTTAAGGAAATCGTCCATCCATTTCAGCATTTTTCCATTTACACCACCTATCTTTTCCAGCTTCCACAGTAGTCTATTATGTGGCACTTTATCAAAAGCTTTTCTTAAATCTAGATAAATACAGTATGCCCAACCATCTCTCTCCCGTATGATATCAATCACTCTTGAATAATAGCATAATAAATTGGTGACGCAAGATCTCCCTTTTCTAAAGCCAAATTGACAAGTTGTGAGAATGTCTTTATCTTCCAAAGATTTGGTCCATTTGTTTTTTATTATCCTTTCACATATTTTTGCAACCACACTTGTCAGCGAAACCGGTCTATAATTTAGTGGGTCTTGTGTGTCTCCTCCTTTAAATATGGCTATGATGTTTGCCCTTTTCAAATCCTGTGGAACTATTCCTTCATTAATAGAGGTACATATGATGGTATGTAATTTATCACTAAGCTGGTTACTGCATTCTTTTATTACCCATCCCAACACTGCATCCAGTCCTGTGGCCTTTCTCACTTCTAACATTTTGATGATTTCATCAACTTCCTCTTTTGTTACTTGAAATTCCTCTATTTTTCCATTTTCAGGTGTGCACAATGGCCTTATAAATTCTTCTTCTTTTGTAAAAACTTCCTTATAGCTCTTATTCATCACTTCTGCCATCTCTTTTAGGTCTTCATAAACCTTCTTCAATCTACAATTAGCTTTCCTATACTCGCTTTGCTTTTCAGTTTACCATTCACATATCTATAGAAGAGTTTCGGCTCATGTTTATACCTGTCTATTATATCTTTTTCAAACTGTCTGTCTGTGTGTGTGTGTGTGTGTGTGTGTCAGAAATGTTTGGGATATCATGTAGAGAGAAGGAATAAATATTGTATACTCGGAATTAAGTTACAGAGAAGCAACATTTACAAGCATGCATAAATATATATCTTTGTCAGAATCACAGCAAACAGCATTTTCAAACTACCATGAAAATAATGAAATTGTTTAAAAATACATAGTAGAAAAAAATAACTCGTTTCATTCCCAATAAAAAGTTTTTCACCCATATTCAGTTAAGGATGAGAACATAGAGATCCAGATAAACGCTTAATTCACTTGTCATCACAGTGTTAAAATGCGTATAAATACGATGAGTGCAAGCAAATAACAACGTTGTTACTCAAAAAATATATGGACTGGTGTTTGGAACATAGTACACACAAACGTTTACTCTCACAGACTGGCAGGCAGTTCATGCACAGCTTGGTGGGGACTAGAATAAACTGGGACTCTATTCTTAAACGCTTTGTTCCACTGATGGAGAGAGACAGTGGTTTATTGACAAGTGTTACATGGCTGTGTATAAAACATCAAGCATATGTTTACATGTAAATAAGAATACACCAGTTGATATTCCAGTTTATAAAACGTCAGTTAAGAAAATGTAAGAAAAATCATGTAAAAAAAAAAAATAATAATAATAAACTATATATATATATTATATATATATATATATATATTATATATATATATTATATATATATATATATATATATATATATATATATATATATATTATACTCATAACTGATCTTAATAAAGGCTATATTGAAAGGCTACTCAGATGATTAGTCACCTTCTCATGGACGTCTTTTCCCATTAATGATGCAAAGCTGTAGTTAAAACATCACTATAATCATGAACAAACCAATGAACGCCACTGTAATTTCCACTCAAGCCTGTTAAAAGCAATTGAGATAGGATCCTGAACCTTTAATTAACACAGCCTCTGCTCCCAATTATTGTAGTATCAGTCTAGCCACGACTCAAAACATAAATAAAGAGACCATAAAAACAACAAAAAAGCCACATTTGATAATTGGATACCTAGAAATGAAGCAAATTAAAGGTTGAGGTTTAGGTTAACAGGTAGTGGAAGGTATGGAAGGCTTTGGGACTGAACGGGGCTACAAAAAGAGGGAGAAGCGGAGTGTGTTGGGAAGGACGATTGTGTGGGTGAGCTGATGGGACTGTCCATGGTGGATTGGCCAAATTCATATGTCCCAACATGCCAACACCGCATTACGCTGAGAGAGAGAGAGAGAGAGAGAGAGAGAGAGAGATACACAATAGATACACAATTTCCAGTTTTTTTGGGAAGATAAGGTATCAAAGGAAAGATAAGTGTAGAAAGATGGAAAGGAAACTATAAACGGAACAAAAATTACTAAAGAATTTAAAAATAGAAGAAAAAAGTTAGAGAATTCTTCTCTTGGCCCTCCTCCTCCTCCTCGCCCAATAGGTGTTTATAATGCCATCACACTCGTCTTAATACCCTTATCCTTTACACACACACACACACACACACACACACACACACACACACACACACACACACACACACACACACAAAGATAAATAAAGGATGAATAAGGAGATAAAAAGAAAAGAAAAACAATGGTAATATGAGTAAAGAGAAGACAAGAGGAGAGGAGAGGAAAATTAATATGTTGATAAGGGAAAATTTGCAAGACGAGATGAGTGAGTGAGAGACGTTTCCAGGCATGCAGGGAAAACTGTCCGATAAGTCTCCCTGCTTTATTATCACGGCCACCTTTTTTTTTTCCCCCCCAGTTACAGGATACAAGTCTCTCTTTCTGTCTGTCTGTCTGTCTGTTTGTTTGTTTGTATGTTTGTTATGTTTGTATGTTTGTTTGTCTATCTATCTATCTATCTATCTATCTATCTGTCTGTCTGTCTGTCTGTCTGTCTGTCTGTCTGTCTGTCTGTCTGTCTGTCTGTCTCTCTCTCTCTCTCCTCTCTCTCTCTCTCTCTCTCTCTCTCTCTCTCTCTCTCCTCTCTCTCTCTCTCCTCTCTCTCTCTTCTCTTCTCTCTCTCTCTCTCTATCTCTTCTCTCTCTCTCTCTCTCTCTCTCTCTTCTGGTACCCTTAGCCAGACTCCTTCACATGTAGAAAAAATATACAATTATGAACTTTTTATCTTTTTTTATTTTTTCATTCTCAGTAGACAACTATTACATAATCATATTCCTGTTAGTTGGTGATTGTATTTCCTGACAAACTGTTTTGTGTATTCAGGGTTCTGGTAAAACAACAAACTTGTACAAAACTGGCATATTACTACATGAAAAAGGGATGGAAGACCTGTCTTGTATGTGCTGATACCTTCCGTGCAGGTGCTTTTGATCAGGTGAAGCAGAACTGTACCAAGGCCCGCATACCCTTCTATGGCAGGTAATACATTACATATTATGATAGGAATCCTGAAGGCTTTTTATCACAGGAAATTGTTTTAGGAAACAGATTACTACTAAATTATTTTGAAGATTGCAGAATTTAGGTAGGTTGCTCAGATTTCTGTTATTCTCTTCCCATTATAGCAGATTTTTGTGGATGATGGTTTTATTGATGTAAAGTTTGGTTATGTATATGCATATGACTTGTTTCATTGATTTTTTTTCTTTTTACATATAATAATGTGTTACTACAGGGGAAGAGGACATTTTCATAGTACAAACTCCACCATATTTACCACAAATCAGAATTTGGTGTAGTCACATTCATTCCCATTACTGCTTTGTTGGATGTTCAGATGCTTGTGGATACCTGTTACTCCTTACCCTCCTAAGTCAGGTGCATCTTTACTGAGAATTAATTATTTTAACAATTTGCATTCTTTGACCATGTTCTCTATTTATATTATGGTACTGTTGTATGGTGAAGAAGATACCTTCAAATAATATTGTGATTGGAGGAATAGTTTATAAGATTGTTAATGCATTTTACTAATTGTATGAACTATTCATATCCAGTTATACAGAGGTTGATCCAGTTGTAATAGCTTTGGATGGTGTTGAACAATTCAAGAAAGAAGGTTTTGAAATCATAATTATAGATACATCTGGTCGACACAAGCAGGAGGATTCCCTATTTGAAGAAATGTTACAAATCTCCAATGTTTGTGTAAGTATCATTTTTCTCTTATTACATGATACCTGACAGAGGTCAGAGTGAAAATGAAAGTCATATGATACTTATGAATTTTATCATGAATGGAAGAATATGTATTAATGTTTATTACTGATTATATAAAATATATGTATATGTGTATTGACTTTATATGTTATATAATAAATATAATAATACATTAACAGAAACCTGACAACATCATTTTTGTGATGGATGCCAGCATTGGGCAGGCTTGTGAATCTCAAGCAAGAGCCTTTAAGGAGAAAGTTGATGTTGGTTCTGTCATCATCACCAAACTTGATGGCCATGCCAAGGGTGGTGGAGCATTGTCTGCTGTGGCTGCCACACAGTCTCCTATAATTTTCATTGGTATGTCAGCTTTAGTATTACAGAAAAAAAAAGTTGAGAGATTTTCTAACAATATTTTTGATAGTAATAAAAGACATTGTGTTGAGCAGAACTCTAAATTTAGGCACATACAGACACCTAAGTTTTTTGTCTCAGAGAAATTTTTTTACTGACAAGTAAATAAAAATATTATGGTTTTTAAACTTTGTTGTGCATGCAAGAAAGACACAACACAAATTTAACAGAAAATTAATAGTCCTTTTTGTTCACTTAATGTTTTATGGAAATATGAAAGCTTTTAAAGGAGAGACTTTTGGCACTCTAATTGTTATGATTTTAAGACATACAGAAAACTTGGAAACATGTATCTGAATCTGTACCTAATTATTTCTTTATAAACTCCCATTATCTATGCATGCTTAATTTATTATATATATTTTATTAAATGTTATATTTTAATGATAATAGTATTGGTATATGCATACAAAATTTCAGTAAAATCTTGATCTAAATCAGAGACTTCTTTACTAATGTAATCTCATATATTTCTTATTTTATTGAAGTGGATATGTGATGCATAATATAGAAAGATAATTCCCCTGATATTGCATAGCCAGGCCTCATTCAAAAGGAAACACATATATTTACCTAAAATCTCCTTGTGAAATACTTGTAGCACTAAAAATGGCACCAGAATTCAGTAGAAATTTAAACAAATAGAATTTGATGCCCAAAAAACTCTTGAGTTAACAGATTTTTTTTTTTCTTGGATTTGATATACAGTATTCCCTTGCTATTCATGGGGGAATTCAGTAGGAATTTAAACAAATAGAATTTGGTGACCAAAAAATAATAATCTTTTGAGTTAACTTTTTTTACAGACAGTATCCCCTTAGAATACTGTATGTAAATACATACAGGTTTCCTTGGAATGTAACCCCTGCTATTCACAGGGGTTACATTCCAAGCCTCCTTGCAAATAGTGAAAATTGTGAATCCTGGATGCAGCCCCTACAAGGCTCAGAAATACCTAAGTTTAAAGTTTAAACCATAAGATATACTTCTCACACTTATTAAACACAAGGCAAAGGCAAGCTTCATTGAACTCATTGTGGCAGACTCAGCAGAGGAACACACACAGGTGGCAAACAACCGGAGCAATCAGCTGACCTTCCTATTCTTGTGACCACAACTTGCTGACCTTGAGAGAAAATAAAGGCATGGTCACATGAGACAACTTCTTGAGAGTTTTGTACTGAGGCAACATTTCATGGGAAACTTGGTGGAATATTCCAGGAAATCTTGACCACCAGCATGTCTGGGGGGTTTCACTCATACCGCTCTTCTAGACAGGGTAGAATCAAAAGCTTTTCATCTCATCAACTCCTCTCCTCTCACTGACAGTCTTCAGCCTCTCTCTCTCTCTCTCTCTCTCTCTCTCTCTCTCTCTCTCTCTCTCTCTCTCTCTCTCTCTCTCTCTCTCTCTCTCTCTCTCTCTCTCTCTCTCTCTCTCTCTCTCTCTCTCTCTCTCTCTCTCTCTCTCTCTCTCATCACCGCAGTGTTGCATCTCTAGCTGTCTTCTACCACTGTTTTCATGCTAACTGCTCTTCTGATCTTGGTAACTGCATGCCTCCTGTCCTTCCGCGGCCTCACTGCACAAGACTTTCTTCTTTCTCTCACCCATATTCTGTCCACCTCTCTAATGCAAGAGTTAACCAGTATTCTCAGTCATTCTTCCCTTTCTCTGGTGAACTCTGGAACTCCCTGCCAGCTTCTGTATTTCTACCTTTCTATGACCTGAATTCCTTCAAGAGGAAGTTTTGATTCAAGACACTTATCCTTCAGTTTTTGACTACTGCTTTGGACCCTTTTCTGGGACTGGCATCTCAGTGGGCTTTTTTTTTTTTTTATTGGATTTTTGTTGCTCTTGGAAAGTGTCCCACCTACATTAAAAAAAAAAAAAAAAGAGGTATTTTCTCTCAAGGTCAGCAAGTTTTCGTCACAAGAAGAGGAATAAGGTCATCTGATTGCTCCAATAGTTCACCACTTGTTTGTGTTCCTCTGCTGAGTCTGCCACAATGAGTTCAGTGAAGCTTGTCTTTAATATTACCTTACCTTTAATATTACCTTGCTTATCATTTCCTGATTTCAGGTTGAAGTTAGGTTAAAGCATTGTGGGCCCTGGGGATGCCTTGCCACCCCAAGTTAAGATGTTACTTTGGAGTTCTGTCTTCCCTCCATTTTTTTTTTTTTTTTTTCTGCAAATATGTGAACCTGTGAATGCCTAACCACAAATAGATGGGGGAACACTGTACTTTTCTTAATTGTCACATCAATTAAAGGAAAAGAAAAAATTCTGAAAGTTTTTTTGTTGTTTTTAGAAAGTGTACTGAATCTTAGAAAAATTGTCAACATTTTTGGTCCAAAATCATTTGTGATATCACAGTCAAACCTTACTATAGTCCTTCCAGATTAACGTGGTGCTCAGGGCCTTGGCTGTACCTGTTGTCATGTCCACACTCAACAGACACATGGTGATCTCTCTCTCTCTCTTGCTCATACTTTTATCTTTTGCCTTAAATTATGAAAAATTATGTTATTTTATATATGACTGCATGGCTTATTGATTGGTTTTCAATTTGAAGATGAAAGAATGACTCCATTTGTTTTCTGGTATACTTGGCAACACATACAGGTCATGTGCTTTTGCCATCCCAGTGCCCTTGACATGTGATTTCCCAGGCCACAGCCAGCTGGCCTGCTGTGACCCCAGGTCAGATCGTTTATTCCTGGTCACTCTGTCACCATGGAAAGTTTTCCAGCTTGCCACTCTTGTGCTCTGTACAGCCAAGCAGAGGAAGTCATTTACTATGTAAATGGATATTTTATGGAAGAAAAGGCCAATAGAGAACTTTTGCTGCCACCCTCACAAGCTTTCAGTTGGACAGCCAAAGCCACCAACATCAAAATCACCACAGTGAAAAAGATTTGCTGTAAAATCAATAAAGCCTGTGATACAAAACCTGGACCAGAGGAACCCACTTTCTGTTCAAAGAAAAGGATTCTCCGTGGCCCTATTATGGATGTGAATGACTTCAAGAAGAGTGTGCTGAAAAGAACCATCTTGGACTTCTACATGAGAAAAGATATCCTTACTTTATACAGGTTAAAGGAAGAACTGATAGGAGAAATCTCCTTTATTGGTTGCATTGAGTCGCTTTCCAAGGTGCTGCTACAAATAGGAGAGAGCAAGAAAGAGGTTGGGGTCACAGTGGGGTCAGGACAAATGGGGTGAGGGAGTGGGATGAGGCCCAAAGATGAGGTGGCAACAGCACGGACAGGTATAGTACCAAGTTAATCTGGAAGGACTGTACCCAGGGCTTTTATTTTTTAACCAAACTATATCAGTAATTTTATTTGGTAAGTTTTAGTCAGGGTAAAAATATTAATTTAAATTTTTTTACCACTATGCTCATAAATTTATAATATAATTAAACAATATATATAAAGCTGTAAAATGTAGGAATGCAATATGATTTTCAATGAAACTGTGTATTCTGTCTCTGTAATGATTTAGCTACCTCATATGTAGTACTTCCAGTAAGTATCTTCATTGTTGCATGTCCTGAGTTTTCTTTACTTGGAGAGTATCAGGTTACTTCAGCTAAATATTATTAATATCTTTAACTTTTGTGAGGGCTTGTTCAAGCCAAGTGCAAACAAGCAAGAAAGGAAGGTTTGGATAGGGGGAAGTGGAAGCTCTTCTTCCATGATCACTCCCTGGAGGGATGCTCCCAGAGGGAGTGAAGCATCAGCAAGATTAATAGAACTCTAGGAAGTGTTAATATAACTGCTTGTCCAAAAATTACATAATTGATTGAAAAATCTCATTGGAATGAAAATATAAATCATGATATCTCTTACAGTGCATTAGCTGTTATTACAGATTCGATTTCATAATGACATATGACACTGACTACATTCATAAGTTTGGAAATGAGGGCAACAGAAATATTCCTTTGGAAGACAAAATATTGCTTTACATCTCTAAATTATTGTGACTTTGAAATGCAAATGATATATATTTACATTGAACAGCACTGGTCACTTGATGAGTTGTACTGTTTGTACAATTATTATTTATCAATTGTCTAATTATTTTGATTCTTCATCAGGACTTTTCTACATTGGTATATTGACACTGCTTTCCACAAAAGTATTTAATGTGCAAGCATCCTGCCAAAGGTTCATGTATCAAAGTTGTAAAAATAACCACTGCAGCATCACAGATGTACCCTCTCATCTTTAGTCCTTCAGTTGCAGAAAAACAGTGGTAGAGAAACAAAATAATGTTAATAAGAAGAAGCAAAGGAAACTGAAGGTATTCAAATAATAATGATTGATTTCAGGTACTGGTGAACATATTGACAATTTTGAGGAATTCAAGACCAAGCCATTCATCTCCAAGCTGCTGGGCATGGGAGACATTGAGGGTCTCATTGAGAAGGTACACAATGACTGATTTGATTTCTTGTTCAAGTAAGCCTTAATATATATTCAATTTTATGGGATCCAAATAGAAAACCATGGCTAATTTTTTATCATACTGAAATGAATTTTCAGCATTCATATGATATATACAACTGCCTTCCTACTTAATGAAGCAGCATTTCTACCCTTTTAGCTAAGGTGACATATCAACTCAAAGGATTTTAGTTGGTAAATATCATTGCCCAGGTGTTGTGACATATAAATTAAGCCACATCTCCTTTCTCAACACTACTCAATATTTACCTCCCCATTCCCCTCCCCCTCTCTCTCTCTCTCTCTCTCTCTCTCTCTCTCTCTCTCTCTCTCTCTCTCTCTCTCTCTCTCTCTCTCTCTCTCTCTCTCTCTCTCTCTCTCTCTCTCTCCTCTCTCTCTCTCTCTCTCTCTCTCTCTCTCTATATATATATATATATATATATATTTACCGTAGGGTACACAACAATGCACGATCCTTATAACATACAACTGCAATAACACTGAAATTTAAAATAGAATTTAATTGGAATAACAAACCAAAACTGGCATAACAGAACTCACCACTCTTGCAAGCACTGGAATTTTAATAAATATTTAATCAGGATAACGAATCAAAACTTGCAAGACGAATGTGCCATTTGTGCAAGCACTGATATTTTGATAAAAATTTAATGGGAATAACAATCTAAAACTCACAAGACTAACTCACCAGCTGTGTGAGCTGCTGCTCACCTATCTGCTGCCTTTCCCTTCCTCCCTTTTTCCCTTTCCTCCCTTCTTTCATCTTGTCTCAAATCTTCCTCCCTGTCACCTCCCCTCCCCATTATCTGTCAGAGATAAGGGAGTAGGGAGTGATACCTCACTCTCCCTCTCCCTCATTCATTCTGTCATTTTCACTTCATCCTTTTTCGCTCTTTCACTCATATGTGTAATTCCATTTTCATTCTCAATCAGTCTCATTCTATTCAGCAATCCTTAGGATTGTTCTTACTTTTAGAGAGAGAGAGAGAGAGAGAGAGAGAGAGAGAAAGAGAGAGAGAGAGAGAGAGAGAGAGAGAGAGAGAGAGAGAGAGAGAGAGAGAGAGAGAGAGAGAGAGAGAGAGAGAGAGAGAGAGAGAGAGAGATGGCTCAGACTTATGGGGGTTTACTGCATGTATACGAGTGACACCAACAGTAAATGTCACCTATACTTGTCAAAGCAGCATGAAACTCAGGGTGATCATGTGCAAAACTCAGGATGGTAAGAATTTAGGACTAGGAATGAAACTCAGGAGGCTACTGTATATATTTATTGTGTTATCTCAAATGTATTAGTGCAAATGTGCTTTTTTTCTTTTCTTTTTATTTATTTCTTTTCTTTTATTTTTTTTTGTGTGTGTAATTTTTTTCATATTATTTTCTAGTTACTTGGAACCAATTAATTTTTTCCCATAGATTCTTCAGTTGCCATAATGTACATTTGCCATAACAAACATTGCACTGGAACGAATCATGTTTGTTGCATACCCTATATATATATATATATATATATATATATATATATATATATATATATATATATATATATATATATATATATATATATATATATATATATATATATATATATATATATATATATATATATATATATATATATATACTGTATAGGTCGAGTTCTGAAGGCCAAATATGTAGGCAAAAGATTGGGGGTTGACCTAAACACAGGGATCAGATTTCTCAGGTCGATAATTCATGAGTCCAAGCATGATAGGAAGGAGCACTAGCTTTAGAAATTAAATATTTACTTACTATGATCAGCAAACAAGACAAATTTTTATCAGTTACTTAGTAATGAAGAGATGTGTTATGCCTCTAACAAGAAAAGCTAATGAATATGTAATAGACCACATGACTTACTTTATATTGTGGTTTCAATGGCCTTTGTTGAAATACTGAGCACAGGCTTGGTAACCATGTTCATATAGTACATAATCAAAACACCCATAGATTGAAATACACAATATAAACCTGTTAAATATTTCCACATTCAGCATATATATAAGTATAGCACCACATCACATGTCTTCCTTGTTTATATAAATGACATAGTTGAGGGAGTTACCAGTATAATATCAAAGTTTGTAGATGATGCCAAAATAGTGAATTCTGTAGTCTTTAATGAACAAGTTAAAGAAATGCAGAATAATGTAGACTAAGTTTTCAGAGTGGGAGCAAACCTGACAAATGAGTTTTAATGCACATAAGTGTGTAGTGTTTCATATAGGGTATCAAAATGGAAAAGCAAAGTATATTATGAATGGCACCCAACTTAAAAATATAGACAGCGAAATTGATTTTGGAGTAACAATATCAAACAGCCTAAAACCTAGCCAACAATGGTCAGAAGTCATAAAGAAAGTGAACAAAATAATTGGCTTAATTGGCAGATCATTTGATTATAAATCTAAAGATACAGTCCTCACTGTAGAACTCTTTGGTCCATCCCCTTTTAGAATATTGTGTCCAGAAAGACATAAATAAATTAGAGTTCAGTGTAGACTAACAAAAACTATACCAAGCCTTAGAAATTAATCATATGAAGAGTGACTTGAAGAATTAAATTTATTCCCTCAAACACAAAGAAGACTAAGAGATGGCTTAATACAAGTGTTTAAAATCATCAAAGGCATGTGTGTGTGTGTGTGTGTGTGTGTGTGTGTGTGTGTGTGTGTGTGTATTTACCTAGTTGTATTTACCTAGTTGTGCTTTATGGGAAAAGAGCTATGCTCGTGCTGTCCCATCTCCATATCTTTTAATATCCAACTCAGCCTTGAATCCATGTATACTTTCTGCATTTACTATCTCCTCATCCAGACTGTTCAAACATCAATACTTCTATATGGGAAACTATACTTTTTGACATCTCTTCTACTAGTACTCCTCTTCAGCCTCTTCCCGTGTCCTCTAGTGTCCCGTGTATCCCGGACCATTAAGTCGCTCCGGTCCATCTCCTCTGCTCCCTCATATGCTTTATATATCACAATCAAGTCTCCCCTTTCTCTCCTCTTTTCCATCATTCGTAGATGTAGCCTTCCCAGTCTCTCTTCATATGACAAGTCCCTGATACTTGGTACCATCTTCATAGCTGCTCTCTGAACTCTCTCCAACTTCCTTATATCCTTTTTCTTGTATGGCGACCACACTACTGCTGTATATTCTAGTCTAGGTCTTATCAGCGACTCGATCATCTTCCTGACCATCTCTTCATCCATATATGCAAAGGCCTGCCTTATTCTTCTCAACAAGTTATAGGTTTTTCCTGTAATTTTGCTAATGTGTCTCTCTGGGGTCAGGTTCCCAGTCACTGTAACACCGAGATCCTTTTCCTCTTCTGCTCCACTCAACCTTACACCATTCAACACATAATTTCCTTTTACTCTTCTTGTACTTTCTCCAAATTCTATTACCTTACAATTCTTTAAATTAAATTCCATTTCCCATCTATAACTCCACTCTGATATCTTGTTCAGGTCTTCTTGTAATGCTCCACAGTCCACTGCACTCTCAACTTTGCATCATCCACAAAAAGGCTCATATAGCTGTTTACACTCTCCGTCATATCATTTATATAGACTGCAAACATGATTGGTGCAAGTACTGAGCCTTGGGGTACTCCACTTATGACTTCCCTCCATGATGATTTTTTATCTTTTACCACCGTTTTTTTTTTTTTCTTTTTGTCAAGAAATTTTCCATCCACCACTCTCAAACTAAATTTATATGTGCCGTATATCTCTCACCTAACTCCTCTGGCTATAAAAAATTCTTTGACTACCACAGAAGGAGGCAGTAGACACCTGCCGAAATGATAATTACTCCCAGTGAGGTCTAAAGCACTGTTCAAGGGGTGCTGTGAGCTTATCATTAAACCCAGCTGTGACCTCACTGAACGTTTCCCTTTGTGTCTCACAACACAAGGAGGGCAGTCATAGCCTGCCCTCTAAAGACAACTCTCTTCCTCCACACAAAACTACAAGCACCTAAAAACACACACACCCTTCACTCAAAAATTTCAAAATTATTGTGGCGACTCCTACACCAGCCTCGGAGTCCCCATCTGGGGAGGGGACCATAAATGTCCCTAGGTCAGACTGCCTTTCTGTTGATGACCCTTAGTGTCTTGACACCCCCTCAACTTTTTCTTCATTAACTTCTGCAACATTCGCAATCTAAGATCTAATTTTCAATCTGTAGAACACCACCTCTCCTCTTCTAAAACTCACCTTCTTTCCTCACTGAAACTCAGGTGTCTGAGGCAACTGACAGTAGCCCCTTTTCTGTTCTCTCCTACTTTTTCTAGCCTCAATTTCAATCCAAAGTTGGATGTTGCGTTTATGTGCGCAATGACTTAACCTGCTCTCGTCCCCACGTTTTTTAATCTCCCGAGTTTTCCACCATCTGGCTACGACTACAGAGTCACTCTCAAACTAAATTTTTCTGTGCTGTCTACCTCTCACCTAACTCCTCTGACTATAAGAAATTCTTTGAGTACTTAACTTCCAAAGTGGAGCACATTCTGACCCTCTTCCCTTCTGCAGAGATTTCCATTCTTGGAGACTTCAATGTTCACCACCAGCTTTGGCTTTCCTCTACCTTCACTGACCATCCTGGTGAACTAGCCTTCATCTTTGCTATCCTCCACGACCTATAGCAATTGGTACAACATCTTACTCGTATTCCTGGCCATCTTGGAGATACGCCCAACATTCTTGACCTCTTCCCAACCTCTAATCCTTCTGCTTATGCTGTCACCCTTTCTTCTCTGTTGGGCTCCTCCGATCACAATCTCATATCTGTATCTTGTCCTATCGCTCCAATCTCTTCTCAGGATCTCCCTAAGCAAAGGTGCCTCTGGCATTTTGCCTCTGCTAGTTGGGGGGACCTGAGGAGGTATTTTGCTGATTTTCCTTGGGATGACTACTGCTTCCATGTCAGAGACCTGTCTTCATGTGCTGAGGGCATAACAAAGGTGATAGTGTCTGGCATGGAGGCATATATTCCTCACTCTTTTTCTCGATCTAAACCTTCCAAATCTTGGTTTAACACAACTTGTTCTCGTGCTATACATGATAGAGAGGTGGCCTACAAAAGGTACTTAAGCCTACCATCACGAGAATCTCATGCACTTTATATTTTTGCCCAGAACCATGCCAAGTCTGTTCTCCAACTAGCCAAAAACTCCTTCATTAACAGAAAGTGTCAAAACCTTTCAAGATCTAACTCCTCTCGTGACTTCTGGCATCTAGCCAAAAATATCTCCAATAACTTTGCTTCTTCTTCTTTCCCTCCTTTATTTCAACCAGATGGCACCACTGCTATCACATCTATTTCTAAAGCTGAACTCTTCGCTGAAACCTTCGCTAAAAACTCTACCTTGGATGATTCTGGGCTTGTTCCTCCCTCTGCTCCACCCTCTGACTACTTCATGCTACTTATTAAAATTCTTCGCAATGATGTTTTCCATGCCCTTCCTGACCTAAACCCTTGGAAGGCTTATGGACCTCATGGGGTCCCTCCTATTCTTCTCTGAAACTGTGCCTCCGTGTTTGCACCTTGCCTAGTTGAACTCTCTCAGCTCTGTCTGTCAACATCTACCTTTCCTTCTTGCTGGAAGTTTGCCTACATTCAGCCTGTTCTTAAAAAGGGTGACCATTCTAATCCCTCAAACTACCATCCTATTGCTTTAATTTCCTGCCTATCTAAAGTTTTTGAATCTATCCTCAACAGGAAGTTTCTTAAACATCTATCACTTCACAATCTTCTATCTGATCGCCAGTATGGGTTCCGTTAAGGCCGCTCTACTGGTGATCTTCTGGCTTTCCTTACTGAGTCTTGGTCATCCTCTTTTAGAGATTTTGGTGAAACTTTTACCTTGGACATATCATAAGCTTTTGATAGAGTCTGGCACAAAGCTTTGATTTCCAAAATACCCTCCTACGGCTTCTATCCTTCTCTCTGTAACTTCATCTCAAATTTTCTTTCTGATCTTTCTATTGCTGCTATGGTAGACAGTCACTATTCTCCTAAATCTATTAACAGTGGTGTTCCTCAAGGTTCTGTCCTGTCACCCACTCTCCTTATTATTCATTAATGATCTTCTAAACCAAACTTCTTGTCCTATCCACTCCTACACTGATGATACCACCCTGCACTTTTCCACGCCTTTTTATAGACGTCCAACCCTTCAGGAAGTAAACATTTCATGCAGGGAAGCCACAGAACGCTTGACTTCTAATCTTTCTAAAATTTCTGATTAGGGTAGAGCAAACTAGGTATTGTTCAATGCCTCAAAAACCCAATTCCTCCATCTATCAGCTCGACACAACCTTCCAGACAACTGTCCCCTCTTCTTCAATGACACTCAACTGTCCCCCTCTTCTACCCTGAACATCCTTGGTCTGTCCTTTACTTATAATCTGAACTGGAAACTTCACATCTCATCTTTAGCTAAAACAGCTTCTATGAAGTTAGGCATTCTGAGATGTCTCCGTCAGTTTTTCTCACTTCCCCCGAAGTTGCTAACTCTGTACAAGGGCCTTATCCGTCCATGTATGCAGTATGCTTCACATGTCTGGGGGGTTCCACTCATACTGCTCTTCTAGACAGGGTGGAATCAAAAGCTTTTCGTCTCATCAACTCCTCTCCTCTAACTGACTGTCTTTAGCCTATCTCTCACCACCACAGAGTTGCATCTCTAGCTGTCTTCTACCGCTATTTTCATGCTAACTGCTCTTCTGATCTTGCTAACTGCATGCCTCCCCTCTTCCCACAGCCTTGCTGCACAAGACTTTCTTCTTTCTCTCACTTCTATTCTGTCCACCTCTCTAATGCAAGAATTAACCAGTATTCTCAATCATTCATCCCTTTCTCTGGTAAATGCTGGAACTCCCTGCCTGCTTCTGTATTTCCACTTCCTATGACTTGAATTCCTTCAAGAGGGAGGTTTCAAGACACTTATCCTTCAGTTTTTGACTACTGCTTTGATCCTTTTATGGGACTGGCATTTCAGTAAGCATTTTTTTTTTTTATTGGATTTTTGGCCAATGTTCCTCCTACTTAAAAAAAAAAAAAAACTTAACTTCCAAAGAGGAGCACATTCTGACTCTCTTCGCTTTTGTGGAGATATCCATTCTTGGAGACTTCACTGTTCACCACCAGCTTTAGCTTTCCTCTCCCTTCACTGACCATCCTGGTGAACTAGCCTTTAACTTTGCTATCCTCCATGACCTAGAGCAGTTGGTGCAATACCCTATTCATATTCCTGACCAACTTAGAGATACACCCAACATTCCTGACCTTTTCCTTACCTTTAATTCTTATGCTCATGCTGTTACCCCATCTTCTCTGTTGGGTTCCTCCGATCACAATCTCTTATCTGTATCTTGTCCTATCACTGCAGTCCCTCCTAAGGAGGGACTGCCCTACTCGCATTCCTGACCGTCTTGGAGATACGCCCAACATTCTTGACCTTTTCCTGACCTCTAATCCTGCTTATGCTGTCACCCTTTCTTCTCCGTTGGGCTCCTCCGATCACAATCTCATATCTTTATCTTGTCCTATCACTCCAATCCTTCCTCAGGATCCCCCTAAGCGAAGGTGCCTCTGGCATTTTGCCTCTGCCAGTTGGGGGGACCTGAGGAGGTATTTTGCTGATTTTCCTTGGAATGACTACTGCTTCCGTGTGCTCTAAAAACTCAACCTTGGACAATTCTGGGCTTGTTCCTCCCTCTCCTCCACCCTCTGACTACTTCATGCCACCTATTAAAATTCTTCGCAATGATGTTTTCCATGCCCTCGCTGGCCTAAACCCTCGGAAGGCTTATGGACCTGATGGGGTCCCTCCTATTGTTCTCCGAAACTGTGCCTCCGTGCTTGCACCTTGCCTAGTCAAACTCTTTCAGCTCTGTCTGTCAACATCTACCTTTCCTTCATGCTGGAAGTTTGCCTACATTCAACCTGTTCCTAAAAAGGGTGACCGTTCTAATCCCTCAAACTACTGTCCTATTGCTTTAATTTCCTGCCTATCTAAAGTTTTTGAGTCTATCCTCAACAGGAAGATTCTTAAACATCTATCACTTCACAACCTTCTATCTGATCGCCAGTATGGGTTCCGTCAAGGCCGCTCTACTGGTGATCTTCTGGCTTTCCTTACTGAGTCTTGGTCATCCTCTTTTAGAGATTTTGGTGAAACTTTTGCTGTTGCCTTGGACATATCAAAAGCTTTTGATAGAGTCTGGCACAAAGCTTTGGTTTCCAAACTACCCTCCTACGGTTTCTATCCTTCTCTCTGTAACTTCATCTCAAGTTTCCTTTCTGACCGTTCTATTGCTGCTGTGGTAGACGGTCACTGTTCTTCTCCTAAATCTATTAACAGTGGTGTTCCTCAGGGTTCTGTCCTGTCACCAACTCTCTTCAATGATCTGCTAAACCAAACTTCTTGTCCTATCCACTCCTATGCTGATGATACCACCCTGCACTTTTCCACGTCTTTTCATAGACGTCCAACCCTTCAGGAGGTAAACATAGCACGCAGGGAAGCCACAGAACGCCTGACTTCTGATCTTTCTAAAATTTCTGATTGGGGCAGAGCAAACTTGGTATTGTTCAATGCCTCAAAAACTCAATTCCTCCATCTATCAACTCGACACAACCTTCCAGACAACTATCCCCTCTTCTTCAATGACACTCAACTGTCCCCCTCTTCTACACTGAACATCCTCGGTCTGTCCTTTACTTATAATCTGAACTGGAAACTTCACATCTCATCTCTAGCTAGAACAGCTTCTATGAAGTTAGGTGTTCTGAGATGTCTCCGCCAGTTTTTCTCACCCCCCCAGCTGCTAACTCTGTACTAGGGCCTTATCCGTCCATGTATGGAGTATGCTTCACATGTCTGGGAGGGTTCCACTCATACTGCTCTTCTAGACAGGGTGGAATCTAAAGCTTTTCGTCTCATCAACTCCTCTCCTCTAACTGACTGTCTTCAGCCTCTCTCTCACCTCCGCAATGTTGCATATCTAGCTGTCTTCTACCGCTATTTTCATGCTAACTGCTCTTCTGATCTTGCTAACTGCATGCCTCCCCTCCTTCCGCGGCCTCGCTGCACAAGACTTTCTTCTTTCTCTCACCCCTATTCTGTCCACCTCTCTAATGCAAGAGTTAACCAGTATTCTCAATCATTCATCCCTTTCTCTGGTAAACTCTGGAACTCCCTGTCTGCTTCTGTATTTCCACCTTCCTATGACTTGAATTCCTTCAAGAGGGAGGTTTCAAGACACTTATCCACCAATTTTTGACCACTGCCTTGACCCTTTTACAGGACTGGCATTTCAGTGGGCATTTTTTTTATTGATTTTTGTTGCTCTTGACCAGTGTCCTTCTTACATAAAAAAAAATAAATAAATAAAAAATACCGAGTTGAAAATTTTGGTAGAAAAGGAAATTAAAAAAAAGGTAGGCATTTGGTAACTGAGGTTCAACTGTATTTATATTGAAAATCAGTAAACTTATATAATAATGATAATATTAGTAATGTAGCAGTAGTAGTATAATTTCAATAATGTACTTGTTGGAGTATAATATCAATAATGTAGTAGTAGTAGTATCATTGCTATTATTATTATAAACCAAGCACAAGTGGTACAAGAGCTTATATGTGTGTATGTGTGTGTGGTGCCTGCCTCTGACGAGAAGGATTTCACACCATTATCATCTGACTGAACAAAGAAGGAGGAGCAGGTCTCTCTCTCTCTCTCTCTCTCTCTCTCTCTCTCTCTCTCTCTCTCTCTCTCTCTCTCTCTCTCTCTCTCTCTCTCTCTCTCTCTCTCTCTCTCTCTCTCTCTCTCTCTCTCTCTCTCTCTCTCTTACCTAAATGTTCAGGACAACTTTTACAATATAACACACAAACACACACCATGGCTGTTTCAAGTGAAGGGTGGTAAGAGGTCATCATTCCCTTGGGTCTGCGGATTAACTTAGAGAGAGAGAGAGAGAGAGAGAGAGAGAGAGAGAGAGAGAGAGAGAGAGAGAGAGAGAGAGAGAGAGAGAGAGAGAGAGAGAGAGAGGGCTACAAGACACTGTTCTCCCTCTTGTACCCTAAATTTGAGTGACAACTTAGATTACATTATACCCACCTTTGCTTGGTAAGCAAACTGTGATTAGAAAGAACCCTTAGCTTTTTTTTCTCAATAAAATAAATTTAATTGTCTGAGAGAGAGAGAGAGAGAGAGAGAGAGAGAGAGAGAGAGAGAGAGAGAGAGAGAGAGAGAGAGAGAGAGAGAGAGAGGAGGCAGGGTGAAGGAGGTATGAGAAGCATGGGGGGATGGGGGAGAGGGACAGGAAGGGGGATGTGGAGGAGAGAGGAAGAAGGCAGGCCTAAGATACACATCAGATGCAGCTCTAACCAATAACAGCTGCCATGAAAAAAGATGACAGTTGTTGCTTTTGTTAGAAATATAGGTAGGAAAACTACTTCATCAAGTAGGGAGGAGTCATTACATTTGTACACCAAGAAATTGTGCATAACATGTATAAGGTTCCCAAGTTATCACATGTTTGTTTAAAATGTTCTTAATATTTTGCAGGTAAATGACCTGAAACTTGAAGACAATGAAGCTCTCATAAAGAAACTCCAGCATGGCCACTTCACACTGCGGGATATGTATGAGCAGTTCCAGAATGTGAGGAAGATGGGTCCCATGTCACAGATTATGGTGAGACACTGGTTCCTCTTAGTTGGAAATTTGGATGCAACTGATAGATTTGCATTTTTCAGATATGTAAGGACTTCCATTTGCAAATTCATCATAACATTAATTCTCAGTAGCCATCATATTGAATGTTCATTTATCTGAAAACTATTTTTGACTGATCTTTTCATCAATCTCTAAAACTAAACTCTTCACTCAGGCCTTTGCTAAGTACTCATATCTGGATAATTGTGCTTGTTCTTCCCTCTTCACCACTCTCTGACTACATTTTCATGCCTCCTGTTAAGATTTTTCCTAATGGTGTATTTCATGTCCTTGCTGGCCTTGACCCTTGGAAGGCTTATGGATCTGATGGGGCTCCTCATATTGTTCTCCATAATTACCCCCATGCAGTCAAACTCTTCCAGCTCTGTCAACATTTACTTTTCCTTCCTGTTGGAAGTTTGCCTGTATTCACCCTATTCTAAAAAAAGGGTGACCACTCTGACCTTCCAAATTATCATTCTCTTTCTTTAATCTCCTGACTTTCTAAACTTTCTGATTCTATCCTCAATAGGAAGATTCTCAAACATATATCACTTTACAACCTTATGTCTGATTGCCAGTATGGGTTCTATTGTGGCCATTCCACTGATTGTCTTCTGGCCTTCCTTACTGAATCTTGGTCATCCTCTTTTATCCTGTTTTTGGTGATACTCTGCTGTTGCCTTAGACATATCAAAAGCATTTGATAGAGTCTGGCACAAAGTTTTAATTGCCAAGTTATCTTCTTACAACTTTTATCCTCTTTATAACTCCATCTCAAGTTTCCTTTCAGACAGTTCTATTGCTGCTGTGGTAGATGGTCATTCTCTCTATTATTCATGAATAATCTTTTAAACTAAACTCATTGTCCTATCCACTCCACAGTGATGATACCACTCTGCATTTCTCCACATCTTTTCTTTGATGCCTAGGAATTAAACAATTCACACAGGGAAGCCACAGAATCCTGGTCTTCTGAGTTTTCTAAAATTTCTAAGTAGAGCAGAGTAAACTTGCTCAATGCCTCCGAATCTCAATTTTGTCAGCTCAACACAGCCTTCCAGGTAACTGTCCCCTCTTCTTAATCTCTAAGTGATGGACATTTGGTGTGGGAACCTCTTCTCATAATGGGAGTTTTTAAGAGAAAAACTACTCATTTTTGGAGTTATATTTCTTTTTTACAGATCCTAGAATAATGAAACTTACAGCATAAGAAGCATCTATCCTTTTTCCTTTCTAGTGGCACTTTTTTCTGACTTGCTATTTTAGTTCAGCCAGCAGTAAAGGTTGAATAACAATATATCATCAGCCACTCCACAAGGGTGGTGACCATTGTGTTTTCATTACGCTAGATACTGCACAGCTACATCTTGCATACCTGCAGCTCCCATCTTGTCTTACCCCATCTGTCCCTCACTGCTCTCCCCATGTCTTCAAAAGAATGTTCTTCCACTCTGCCCAGAAGTTCCATAAATGTGATTTTTTTGTTTTAACAGTGTTTGCTGGAAGTGGACAAAATTGGCTTGCATTTGTGCTAGGATATGAACTGGGATGAGAGTGGATCACCTCTTTCCATGATTCTTGTTTTCCATTGATTATTAGATGTAAAGTCATGAAAAAGTGGTATGGAGCAGCTTTTGTTAGTATTGCCAAATAATGTTACAAATATTTCTCTCACACCTCTGTTTGCTTTAAGATGGAAAAATTGTCTGGCGCATATATGCTTTGCCCGCCAGAGCTCGAAGATATGCACCACTTCATCGCCTATCACTTAAAGATTGAGTGACACTCAGCGGTTTCCCTCCTTCTACACTGAAAATTCTTGGTCTGTTCTTTACTAATAATCTAAACTGGAAACTTATAATTTTGTCTCTTGCTGAAATAGCTTCTATGAAGTTAGAAGTCTCTGTCTCTGTCATTTTTTCTCATCTCTTACAATGTCTCTTACAATGTGCAGGGAATATGGTGGCAGCATTCTTACTTCCTATCACACCTCATAAATTTAGGATATTCCTTTAGACTCTTTAAGAACTGGGACTTCAGGCAGGCTATTCTTTAGTATTTTTTGTTAGCTTTCTTTAACCTTTTTTGTTACCCTTGTGCAGAGTCCTTCATATAAAAAAGAAAATGTCAAAGCATTCTTTACCACCTTCAGTCACCATTTTTTAGGGTATAGATGAACCATATGTCATGGTCACTTTAGGCATTTCATTTCTAGATCTACACAATTGCTGTCAACCCATTATTTTTAGGGTATGTTGCCTGGGTTCAGCACAGACTTCCTGACCAAGGGAGGTGAGCAAGAGAGTATGGCACGGCTCAAGCGGCTCATGACCATCATGGACAGCATGACAGATGAAGGTATTGTGAGATGTCACTTGATAAAGATATTTTCTTTAACTTACCAAGCACTAGATAGTACTTTTTATAGTGAACTACAATATGCACATATATGTAGGCATTTAGCAGCCTGATGACGAAGTGATTAGTGCAGCTTAAGCCTAAAACAAAAAGGTTATTTGTGCAGAAATATGTATGCAATAAGAGACAAGTGATAAAGGTAAGACATGAGGTAATAAAGGAAGCCTAGGTTTTGGAAATTTGCAGAGGTTAGTAGAAATGAAAAATATTGAAATAGGTGATTGTACCAAGCTTGGATAGAATATAGAAGATAGAGAAAGAATATAAGACAGCATAGAGGTTGTTAGGTTTCTATAGGTGATTGGCAAATAGTACCTGGCTTAAGTCAACTGTGGACAAGTGCTTAGAGTACCTGGCTTGGGTCATCTGGACAAGTCCAGTTGTGAGCAACAGTCAGACCTGCCTGATTAGTGAGATACAGTAAACCCTCAGTATATTGATCTAATTGGGAGAAAATCACTGACAATAAAGGGAAAAAAAAAACAGCAGTCGGATTCCATCACACACCGAACTTCTTTTGGTACATGAGGGTGAAGTTCAGTATACAAAAATTAATCTCAAATAACATAAATTTTGGCAATTCATGCATTGGATGTAAATTATACACCATATACTTTATTTGGTATAAACAAAACAAAAAAATCTTGTGGGAAAATGTTTTACTGTGCTTAAGTAAACAAGAATACATTACAAACAAACAAAATACATACATACTATGCATGCATACATACATACATACAAGTGTAACAACCTCCCACTTCAACTGCTGTGAGACTGAGGTAGAGGCAGTGTGCATGGATGCATTGTTTGCTCACCACCACCACCACCACCACCCACACTTTCCCTCCCTCCTTCCCACCCCTGCCGCTGCCGCTGCTGACTGAACATTTGATAAATGCGAATTTTGCTTTAACAGGGTTCATTTTACTGAGGGTTTACTGTAGTTTTCTATGAGGCTCTTGGAGATATGTATGTTTCCATAACATTCCCATTTGACGTACATCTCTAGTTTATCTGGTCACTTTTGAAGCTCGTTGTTGACAATGGAAAAATCTTTGACACATTTGCTTGAGATAAACTTAGTTATGGTGTTAAATTAGGTTAGTTGTGGTGTGAAATGATAGCTGGTGTGAACACTGCTGGCTTTATTTTTCCATGACATTAAGATATCTCACCTCTATCAGCCACAGAGCACTATAGTTGTTGCTAATATAACTGGCCTGAAGACTTGTCATATGGACTTGATATGATAACAGTTGTCCCAGTACGGTAGGTGTGGAACGTGTTATTGCCTTCTGAAAAAATAACATACTTTTTAATTATCAGGGTGAACTGTAAATAAATCAAGTCACTAGTGAAATTACTATTCATAAGCATTCCTCTTCTTTGCATTCTCTTAAGAGGGTATATCAGCTTTTTTAGCCATTTTCACTAAAACTCATTCAATCATTTTGAAATTTTTAATGTAAGTGTGTCTTGATGATCAACTTAAACTGTCCCAATATGATGGCAATAACTGTTAAAGAAAAAAAGAAAATTAAAAACCCCCCAAAAAAACAGGTAATTTAGTCCTAGCATATCAAGAATGATGTAATTATGACTCCAAAATTGCTTAAAATTTCATCTGATTAAAACTAGAATGGATATTTTAGATTTTTATCAGACTTTTTTTTATTTTATTTGCTTGTGCAATTTTTAGTAAAATTGTAAACGTGTGTTTTTTTATTTTGTCAAAAAAGTGAGAAATTAGGGGAAAATTTAACTGAAAGATTTGGCAAAATAAAAAGTCCAATCAGACTAAGATGTAGAATATTAAATGGTGATTATTTATTTATTTATTTATTTTATTTTTATTTTTTTTATGTAGGATGGACACTGGCCAAGGGTAACAAAAATCTAATAAAAAAAAATGCCCACTGAAATGCCAGTCCCATAAAAGGGTCAAAGCAGTAGTCAAAAATTGATGAATAAGCGTCTTGAAACCTCCCTCTTGAAGGAATTCAAGTCATAGGAAGGTGGAAATACAGAAGCAGGCAGGGAGTTCCAGAGTTTACCAGAGAAAGGGATGAATGATTGAGAATACTGGTTAACTCTTGCATTAGAGAGGTGGACAGAATTGGGGTGAGAGAAAGAAGAAAGTCTTGTGCAGCGAGGCCACAGGAGGAGGGGAGGCATACAGTTAGCAAGATCAGAAGAGCAGTTAGCATGAAAATAGCGGTAGAAGACAGCTAGAGATGCAACATTGCGGCAGTGAGAGAGGCTGAAGACAGTCAGTTAGAGGAGAGGAGTTGATGAGACGAAAAGCTTTTGATTCCACCCTGTCTAGAAGAGCAGTATGAGTGGAACCTCCCATACATGGACAGATAAGACCCTTGTATAGAGTTAGCAGCTGGGGTGGTGAGAAAAATTGGTGGAGACGTCTCAGAATGAAGGTAATTGGTTAAAAATGAGCTGAGTTATTAAAATAGAAAGTTAAAATAGTTGGTCTCGAGAAAATGGGTTTCAAAGGTGAGAGTTTCCACAGTGTTGTGCTCCAATCAAGCAGAAGTTTTGAGGCTAGTAAACGAGTTATCTCTAGAGCCGTTTTTTTTTTTTTTTTTTTTTTTTTTTTTTTTTTTTTTTAATGGCCTGTCCATCCTGTTGTCCTTCTTCTTGAGGGCCATGTGAAGTATGGAGGTGTATGGCAGTCCAAGTCAGCGATGGAGATGACATAACCACTGTTGTACTCCATCATCACCACAGCTACTACAAAGTCGAGCTTTCTTTTTGTAGCTCTGAGGTGCTTCAGGCAGTGTAGCCATATGTGGCTGTGGAAGGACTCATTTGGGTTCTGTGTGAATGCCTGCAGACATCTTTTTATCATTTCATCTGATGTAAGCTGAGTATACACTTTTCACTGATTCCAGCTGCTCAGATAGGAGGGAGAAGAATATCTTCATCTCTCAATGGCTTGGTGGTGTTTCAGTTTTTGCTACTGCAGTCTGGAAATTCGAATGAGTGTGTGAGAAACCTATTCTGCTTTTTAGCACTTGTACAAGGAGCTAAGCCTGCTGGTGTTGGTGATAATGCATTGCGCCTGTTTCTTGCTGATTTTCATTTTTTCAGTGGTGTGCACTTGCCTTGACACAGGCTTCCTTCCTCTTCTTAAATAAGGGACTTGTTCTTGGCATGACGAGGCCGAATGTAAATGCTCAGAAGTAAGAATAATGAAAATTGTGTTAGAGCAAGGTGCTACACCCACCTCTCACTTGGAAGTCCTCAGGAACACTAGTACTGGTAGGTGTAGGCCTGACCCTGAGACAGTGAGGGGACGCCAGCAGCTGTTCAGATAGATGCCGTGTTTCGCAAGATAGAAAATAAAAAAAATAAATAAATAAATAAAATAAAATAATTGGAAAAAAAAACATGAAAACATACATGTTTCCTATGCCTCAGAGTGCAACTTTAAATGCTGCTACAAAGCACATGTCCCTTTAAATACCCCCTAGAGGCTTTAAAAATGGCACAGAATACTAAAACTTTATCTCTGAAATATTGCCAGAACATTGGTTGATTTTTTTTGGAGCAAATATCTCATTTCACCATTTTTGTCCAAAAATGAGTCAAACAAGTTGATATACATTGGAGGTAAGGTTTTGCAGATAGACAGGTGTTTGTTGTGTCCATACCACACAGCTAAGTAGAAAGAACATAAGAAGAGTGCATAAGAACATAAAAAGCATGAACATAAGGAAAGCTGCAGGAAGCCAATAAACTTACATATTGTAGGCCCAGTATAAAACTTACTGACCTGTAACTCATCCATCCATATCCTAATATGCTAGCATTTTCTTGGAATAAAGCTTAATTAATTTTACCCTCTATCAAGGGAGCCTCATGCTCTTGAGGCTGAAGTGCTTCAAGTTAAGTTCAAGGTGCTCCCACACAACCTAGGAATTCATGTCATTGGGAATATTATGACATATAGTTTCCTCAGGAGCCCGAGGCAACTTTGAGTACTTCTTACAAATGAATTTATCTGTTTATCCCTACCCTCCCCCCCCAAAAAAAAAAAAAAATGCCTTCAAAAAGCAAATCAATGCTGCACATGTGAATCCCAATCACCACTTAGATAATAGGAGAGAAAGGCTATGGAGAGCTGGCTGTCAGCCCAGCACCACCTTTGAGTGCAATTTAGAAGACAGAGAAAAGGAACAAAGTATGGCATATGATATGGTACAGGACAGCAACTCTCACTTCTAGAAGAGACCAGCTGTGACCAAACCCAATTTATACTAGTAGTCAGATGGATATCTGAGCCAGTCACAAAAAAGGGAACCTTACAGTCATTTAACCACAGCTTCACTCACTACAAGATGTGCAGGTGCAAAGATGGGATGGCCATATTAAGAGGATGAAGAGGAAAGAGTTTGTTGGAAATTGTATGCAAGTGAAGTTAAAGGTACTAATAAGAGAGAAAAGCCATTTGAAAGATGGAAGGATAAGGTAAAGGAGTATATGTGTTGTTGCAGAAGTGTTGGTAGAGAACAGGCTCTTGAACAAATGAGTAATGAATGCCTAGAGAGGGAGAGGTACTCTTCTGCTGTAGCCCTGTTGGTGGATGCTCCTGGAAGGAACAAGATGTTAAGGAAATAGATCAACAGATAATTAAGACAGAATCACTAATAAACACCATTACCTGGAGTTTATGAAGAGAATCCATATGTAAAACAATCCCATACCATAAGTGAGATTTGTTATGAACTTTGTGGTGTACTTAGAATCCAATTATTAATATTGCCATGTCTATGGTATCTGTGTGATGAAGGCATACTAGTGAGAGTAAAAGTTACTTCATCACTCCAAAGTAGTTTTCAATTGTTCCTCATGCTAATGTAGATATTTCTCAGAAAACTTGACTCTGGCCTTCTGTAGTGCATTTAACAATGGTTTCTTAGGAGCATAATAACTTTCATAGCCCAAGTCCTTGTGAAGCAGCTGCTACACACTTCTGAGAGACACATTAACCAGTAATTGAATTTCTTCTTTTGAATCCTATGCTGTCAGTCTTGGATCCTTGCTGACTGGCCTGGTAATCAGTGCCATTCTTCAAGATTGTCTTATAAGGCCTGCCAGGTTAGAAGTGGATGGATACAGTGGCCTCTCAACTGTCTTTGAACCTCTTCACTTATTGGTTCTCTGTCCTTAGTCTTAACTCTGTTTGATTCATAATAAATGGAAGATTGCGGCCAGCTTTGTACAAAGTTATCACTCTCTTGCATTTGTCCTTGTTTGTGGTCGCCTTAGGCACAATAAGAGTAGGAGGTAACTAAATAATGGCATAATTAATGTCAAAATATGTTATGGTTGTGCATCACATGGAGACTATAAGCCACTTATCGCGGCATAGACATCACTGAGATTCCAATATTGCCCATTCTATGGCACAGTCATTGGCTAATGCTGAAAAGTGTCACCTCCTTTTGTTTCCTAAGGAGGGAGCTTTAAACTGTACTTTACTACTTTACTGTGAAAAATTCCATTGTGAAACTATTGGCTGCTGTCCTGTGTATAGAATCCTATCATAGCCCCTGAGTGGAATTTTCTAGAAGAGATATCAGTCATAGATAGATTGAAATAGCAAATAGGCCTGAGTTCATTTCTTCTGAGTGAATACTACAATATTGTTTCATAATAAGTAAGTTTACTCTTATTTACTTTTACTTCCATCATTATATATTGTACTCATTAATCATGTGTATTCACATGACATAAAAAACTAACAATATGTATTTGTAATAACTAACAAAAAAACAGAAAGAAAACTGATGCATGAGATGACTTTCATGTGCTAAATTTCATACCAGAACTGGACAGTCTGGATGGCAACAAGCTCTTCCAGAAGCAAGGAAATCGCATCAGCCGAGTGGCACGAGGAGCTGGAGTGATGGAGTTTGAAGTGAAGGACCTCCTTAATCAGTATGCCAAGTTTGCACAGATGGTCAAGAAGATGGGAGGAATGAAGGGTCTTTTCAAAGGTGAGTTGTCTATGCTGATAGAACTAATAATATTTTAAGCTTTCAGTTTATTTTTTGCCATAAAAGGAGGTATACAATAAATAGGGCTCATTTCCTCAGATAGTTATAGGAAGACATATACTTTTTATCAAGTCTATACCATTATATTAAATTTTCTCTCTCTTACTGCCATGTGGCAGAAAATTGCTTGAAAAGTTGATGTCATACCCGGGGGATTTACAGTTTAAAAATGGTTGTTATATAGCATAGATTGAGCAGAGCAAATAGAATAATGATGATTTGGGAACTGAATACAGAGAAAAGAATAGCTGGATCTGATATAACAGTTATAAACCTAGGGAAAGACAAGAAATAACATAGATGAAGACTGTGAAGAGTGTTACAGATGCAAGAAGGATCCATTTTGGAGCAAGGAAGAATGTTAGCACATGGTTAGTATGAATGAAGAGCAGCTATGAATTTATGAATGATGTTTTTTTTTTTTCCCCAAGGGTAACAAAAATAAAAGGCACACTTATTGCTAGTTCCCATTCAGATGTCTGAAAGAATGATAAAAAAAAATCAGAGGATAAGTGTCTTGAAATCTCCCTCTTGAAAGAGTCCAAGTCATAGGAAAGAGGAAATACAGAAGCTGGCAGGGAGTTCCAGAGTTTACTAGAGAAAGGGATGAATGATTGAGAATACTGTTTAACTCTTGTATTAAAGAGATGAACAGAATAGTGGTGAGAGAAAGAAGAAAGTCTTGTGCAACAAGGCCATAGGAGGAGAGGGGGCATGCAGTTAACAAGATCAGAAGAGCAGTTAGCATGAAAGTGGTGATAGAAGATAGCAAGAGATGCAACTTTGCAGTGATGAGAGAGAACTGAAGACAGTCAGTTAGAGGAGAGTTGATAAAATGAAAACCTTTTGATTCCACGGTGTCTGCAATGGTGGTATGAGTGGAATCCCCCAAACATGTGAAATATACTCCATACATGGACAGATAAAGCCCCTGTACAGAGTTAGCAGCTGGGCGGTGAGAAAAACTGACTCAGAATGCCTAACTTTGTTGAAGCTGTTTTAGAGAGACATGAGATGTGAAGTTTTCAGTTTAGATTACAGTTGTACCTCATGATACAAACTTAATTGCATTTTGTGGGCTGTTCAAATTGAAATTTTTGAATTGGGAAGCAATTTATTCCTTTCAAATTAATGTAAAAAGAATTAATCTGTTCCATGTCTCAAAATCCCACCCTTTTTTTCTCTCTTCTTCTTCTTTGTCTTCTTCAGTTTTATAAGAACATAAGAACATAAGAAATAAGGGAAGCTGCAAGAAGCGACCAGGCTTACACGTGGCAGTCCCTGTATGAAACACACCTACCTATTTCCATCTGTTAAGGGTTGGGGTTATGGGTTTATGTTATGCCCTAAACATAGAATTGAATGAAAATAACCTAAATTATATATAGAAAAAAATACAGTAAAATAAAACATGAAGTACCATATATTTCAGTGTATAAGATGGCACTTGAATCATCCTAAAAAAAAAAGACACAAAAAAGTGGGTTGTCCTATGCGACAGATACAAAAACAATGAACTTAAAATTTTACACAAGCTACCATTATAAATAAACACTAACCTAAAAATGATGAGACATCAAAAGTTCCTGCCATTTTCAGTCTTGAAAACAGTTATTGTAGTGTACACAATTTTTATTTTGCACTAAAATTCTCTCTCTCTCTCTCTCTCTCTCTCTCTCTCTCTCTCTCTCTCTCTCTCTCTCTCTCTCTCTCTCTCTCTCTCTCTCTCTCTCTCTCTCTCTCTCTCTCTCTCTCTCTCTCTCTCTCTCTCTCCCTCCCTCCCTCTCAAAGTAAGAACAATCCTGAAAATTGCTAAATAGAATAAGACTGATAGAGAATGAAAGTGGAGTTATATGAGTAAGAAAGGATAAAGTATAAATGACATAGAATGAATGAGGGGGAGAGAGAGCGAGGTATCACTCCCCTTGTCCCCTATTTCTGACATAAGTGGGAGGGGAGGTGACAGGAAGTGAGGTTTGAGACCAAGCAAGAGGAAGGGAGAGGAAATGAACAATAATAGGAAGGGACATTCAGGGAAGGAGAGTACATAGGGCAAGGAAGTGGAGAGAGAGAGAGAGAGAGAGAGAGAGGAAGGAAGGAAGTGGGGAGGGATGGGGGAGAGGAGGGGAAGGAAGAAGGGGGAGAAGGAATGCAGGAGGGAATGGCTGAATGGCATCACTTGAATGGGTGTTTGTGTTCAAATTGGAGGACAAAATTTGTTCACAAACTCTGTTCAAATTGAGAGTTGTTCAAAATGAAGCATGTTTGAATCACAAGGTATGACTCTATAAGTAAATGATTGACCAAGGATATTCAGTGTAGAAGAGAGGAACATTTGGATGTCACTGAAGAAGAGGAGATAGTTATTTGGAAGGTTGTGTTGAGTTGATAGATGGAGGAATTGAGTTTTTGAGGCATTGAACAATATTAAGTTTGCTCTGCCTCAATCAGAAATTTTAGAGAGATCAGATGTCAGGTGTTCTGTGGCTTCCCTGCATGAGCTGTTGACTTCCTGAGGAATGTCTATGAAAAGACATGGAAAAGTGCAGGGTGATATCATCAGTGTACTAGTGGATAAGAAGTTTGGTTTAGAAGGTCATTCATGAATAATAGGAATAGTGGGAGACAGGACAGAACCCCAGTGTTAGTAGACTTAGGAGAAGAACAGTGACCATCTACCACAGCAGCAGTAGATGCGAACAGTCAGAGAGGAAACTTGAGATGAAGTTACAGAGAGAAGGATAGAAGCCATAGGACAGTAGTTTGGAAATCAAAGCTTTGTGCCAGACTCTATCAAAAGCTTTTGATATGTCCAAGGCAACAGCAAAAGTTTCACCAAAATCTCTAAAAGAGGATGACCAAGACTCAGTAAGGAAAGCCAGAAGATCACCCGTAGAGCGGCCTTGATGGAACCCATACTAGCAATCAGATAGAAGGTTGTAAAGTGATAGATGTTTAAGAATCTTCCTGTTGAGGATAGATTAAAAAACTTTAGAGAGGCAGGAAACTAAAGCAATAGAATGTTAGTTTGAGGGATTAGAATGGTCACGCTTTTTAGGAACAAGCTGATTGTAGGCAAACTTTCAGCAGGAAGGGAAGGTAGATGTTGATAGACAGAGTTAGAGTCAGAAGCAAGTGCAAGCACGGAGGCACAGTTTTGGAGAACAATAGGAGGGACCCCATCAGGTCCATAAACCTTCCAAGGGTTAAGGGCAGCAAGGGCATGGAAAATATCACTTCAAAGGATCTTAATGGGTAGCATGAAGTAGTCAGAGGGTGGAGGAGAGGGAGGAAGCCCTGAATCATCCAAGGTAGAGTTTTTAGCAGAAATTTGAGAAGAGTTCAGCTTTAGGAATAGATGAGATAGCATTGGTGCCATCAGGTTGAAATAAAGGAGGGAAAGATGAAGAAGTAAAATTATTGGAGATGTTTTTGGCTAGGTACCAGAAGTCATAAGGGGTGATAGATCTTGAAAGATTTTGACACTTTCTTTTAACCCTTAAACAGCGTGGTGTATTTTAACTTCAAGGTCTCCACATATGGGGTAAAATAGAGTTTTCAATATGAAAAGATATTATATGTCTAATTATTCCTGCATGATAATTTAGTAATAGAGATAATGAAAATAAACTTGTATTTTCTGTATGTTAGCTGAGGTAAAACCTACAGTCAGAAAATGAAGGAAAGATTGCTAGGCATGGTGATGCACCTTGCTGCAGGGAGGCTCCGTGCAACAGGGAGACATTCCTGGTGAAGAGAGGTTTATTTATATTGCTTTTGCTGTTTTAGCCACATATACACAATTTGTCCTAACACATCTTATTTTTCATTGAGACACAATTCTTCCTGTTTTTTTTTTTTTTTTTTTTTTTTTTTTTCCCTCAAACGAATACTATTTCAAACATTGGTCTCTCTCTCTCTCTCTCTCTCTCTCTCTCTCTCTCTCTCTCTCTCTCTCTCTCTCTCTCTCTCTCTCTCTCTCTCTGTCTCTGTCTCTGTTTGTGTGTGTGTGTGTGTGTGTGTGTGTGTGTGTTGTATTTACCTAGTTGTGGTTTAGGGGAGGGAGTAATCTCATAGTACAGTAAAATCCCTCTTATCCGGCATCAACGGGACCACCGACATGCCGGATACCAGAAGTTGCCAGATACTTGAATAGAAGTGAAATTATGTCCACAATCACCACCCTACACTCACGCATCTTACCATAACAAAGATCAGCTGATCGCCGTGCTGCGCGTCGCCACCCGCGCTGCCACAACACACTTCCTCTTTTTTACAACTTTAGGCATGATGAAGGCGTCAGGCGATAAACAGTGCACACGCAGGACTGAGTCACTGAGTAAACACAGTGCAGTGGGCCGCAGGTGGCGCAAAGCAGTGCGCTCTGGTGGCGAGGGGACAAAGTATGCCTTGCGCGGAAATTTTAATTGATTTTATGAGTACACATTGATTTTTTATTGATTTTAAGGCTCGGGGAAAAATGTGCCGGATACTTGAAGCTGCCGGATACTCGGATGCCGGATGAGAGGGGCTTTACTGTATCCCATCTCCTTTTCTATCCAGTTTGGTCTTAAAAGCATGGACAGTTATGGTATTGAGTCTCAGTCTTCACTGAATTCATTCCATTTGTTCATACTTTTGTGAGGAAAACTATACTTTTTGATGTCTCTTCTACTGTTAACTTTCTTCAACTTCTTACAGTGTCCCCTTGTACTCAGTGTGTCTAAATTTGTAAAACATTCTTTGTCCACATTTTCCATACCATTTATCATTCTATAGATGTTTATTAAAGCCCCCTCTCTCTCTTATTTTCAAGGGTAGGAATTTCCAACATTCTTAATCTCTCTTCATAGGTCGACTTACTCAACTCCAGAACCATCTTAGTGACTGCTCATTGTACTCTTTCTAATTCTATAATATTCCTCTTTATATGAGGAGACCACACCACTGTCGCATATTCCAGTCTTGGTCTTATAATGGAAATCAACAACTTTTTTATCATTCCTTCATCTAAATGTGAGAATGCCTTTCCTATTCTTTTTAACAAATTCATCGTCTCTCCAGTAATTTTATCAGTGTGTCTGTCTGGAGTCAAATTTTCAGTAACTGTTACTCCCAAATCCACTTTCTCCTTTGATTTCTGTAACTTCACACCATCCATATCATAATGATATTGTATTCTTTTCTTACTCTTACCAAATTACTTTACTTAAATTAAATTCCATTTACCAAGATTTACTCCATCTATTTATCTTATTTAAATCATCTTGCAGTACCATACAGTCATTTACATTTTCTACCCTTCTCATCAGCTTAGCATCATCAGCAAATAAGTTCATATAACTGTCTATTTCTTCATGTATGTCATTCACATATATTACAAACATTATTGGTCCCAACACTGACCCCTGTAGGACACCACAAGTTACTTTCTGCCAAGATGAATTCTGGTCTTGTATTACTGTTCTTATCTTTCTATCATCCAGATAATCCCCCACCCACTCCAGCAGTCTTCTGCAATTTTTCCCTAATTTGTTTTATCTTCCATAGCAATCTTCAGTGTGGTACTTTGTCAAATGCTTTCTTCAAGTCTAAGTAGACACCATCCACCCATCTGTCCCTCTCCTGCACAATATAGATTACCCTTGAATAAAAGGACAATAAGTTCATGGAGCATGATCTTCCCCTTCTGAATCCAAATTGGCAATTTACCAAAACTTTATCTCTTTCCAAGTGTTCAATCCATCTTTCCTTTATTGTTTTTTTGCATAGTTTTCCTACAACACTAGTCAAGGACACTGGTCTATAATTTAGTGGATTTTCCTTATTTCCTCCTTTGAATATTGGTGTAATATTTGCTCTCTTCCAATCTTTTGGTACTCTTCCCTGTGTTAGTGATGTCACCACTAGACTGAATTTTATCAGCCAGTTATGCTCTACATTCCTTCAATATCCAGTTTGATACTCCATCTGGACCAGTTGCTTTGTTTACATCAAGTTCTTCCATCATCTTAAATATTTCCTCATAACTGACTGGGACTGTACTTAGTATATTCCTCACCAACTTATCCCTTCCGGCATCAAACTCCCCTTCCACAGTAAATACAGATCTGAAACTATTGTTCATAACCTCTGCCATGCCCTGTGCATCCTCATAGATTTTTCCTTCAACTTTCAATCTTGATACATCTTCCTTCTTCTTCCCATTGATATGACTAAAGAATAGTTTTGGTTCATTTATACACTTATTTATTATATCTCTTTCATAGTTTCTTCTCTCCATTCTTATTATCTCAACGTACCTATTTCTAGCATCAATATATTCCTCTTCTTCCATCTATTCCAAGCATTTAGCTTACAATTTCTAGTGTCTTTGCATTTTGTATTGAACCATTATTTACCCTTTCTACAGTGTCTCTACGAGTGTGTGTGTGTGTGTGTGTGTGAGAGAGAGAGAGAGTGAGAGATTTAGCAGAGAATTGTCAGTTCTCTCTCTCTCTCTCTCTCTCTCTCTCTCTCTCTCTCTCTCTCTCTCTCTCTCTCTCTCTCTCTCTCTCTCTCTCTCTCTCTCTCTCTCTCTCTCTCTCTCTCTCTCTCTCTCTCTCTCTCTCTCATCATTTATCACCTTGCTATTGCCTTCTCTGGGTAGAGGTGCTGGCAAGGGCATGCAGGAAGGGCATTGTAGCTCTGGGTCACTGGCTCAGCTGGGTTACCTCTCCCTCGATGATGTTGCTCCCATGATGGCCAGGACATGAGCAAGCTGTCCGCCACCATCAACTGCATTGCCTTCCCTGGGCAGAGGTGCTGGCAGAGGCATGCAGGAGGGTTGTTGTGGCTCTGAGTCACTAGCTCAGCTGGGGTACCTCTCCCTCAATGATGTTGCTCTTGCAATGACTGGGACGTGAGAGAGCTGTCTGCCACTGTTGACTGTACTGCCTTCCCTGGGCAGAGGTGCCAGCAGGGGTGTGCAGGAGGGGCACTGGGGCTCCGATTCATTGGCTACACTGGTTGGGATGGTCACCACTGGTCTCTGTCGAGGTTCGTTGGTGAAGGATGGCACTCAACGTCCGTAGAGTTGTCCGGTGCCCCAGGTGCCTCTCGGATTGGTGCGCTGCCATGCACACGGCCCACTGGTGTGGCACTCAGGATGCTTCTACTCCCAGATGTCAAACTAGCTCACTGCACACTGTCCAGTTTTATAATACACTCCAACCATCCCCCAGGGTCCCAGAGGGGTCAGTGACTGAGGCACTGACAGGGAACATCCCCTGGCATGCCATGAGGACAAGCATCCACACTCCTTGAGTCTGAAGATGGGACATTACATATTAGTCTTAGTCAGTCACGAGGCGCGGAGTCAATCCTCTGCGAGGCACTGACAGAGACGCTGATAGGACTGACTAGTCTTAAAGGCGAAGGTCACTGAGCACACAACCTCCATTCACCAGAGATACCTTGCTTCTCTCCTGGTCTGTCCTCACTTCCCAAGAGGGTTGTTGCTGTTATTCCCAGTGCCAGGCCCACTGTGACCCTCATAAAAAGGGGTCACATGGATGAAGCTGGGTCAGCAGTGGCAGTTTTTCATGTAGACGCAGGTCTCTCACCTGCATGTACTATCATCTCACAGCTCATGTGCACGCCCACAGGCACATAGGTACTTGTGTGTGGGTGCGTGTGTGTGAGTGTTTGGGGTATAACAATAATAATAATAATAATCATGCTCAAACACACACACACAAAGATCTCAGAGATGCTGTATTGTGGCATATGTGGTGGAAAACCATATAGAAAGCACCCATTCCACCTGGCATGTCACATGAGTTGCTAGACATCTCCATAGCTCCATGAATCACAATTGAGACTTCTATCCTGGGAGAGAATCACTCGTCTCCCCTGTGATTTAGTTGCCACGTCTCCAGAACATCTGAGAGGAAAATGAGATGCCTGAATTCAAAAGTCTAGGTGCGAAAAATTATGCCTTAATAGATGATCACTGCCACGAGCAAGCTGCCGGCTCGCACCTAAATAGATGGTCACCGCTGTTAAGGGGTTCATGAAGGGAATTTTTTGGCTAGTTGAAGAACAGACTTGGCATGATTATGGGCAGAAATATAAAGTGCATGAGATTCAGTTGATGGAAAGCTCAAGTAGCTTTTGTGGGCCACCTTTCTATCATGTATACCATGAGAACAGGCTGTGTTAAATCAAGGTTTGGAATGTTTAAGGTGAGAGAAAGAGTGAGGAATGTATATCTCCATGCCAGACACTATCACCTCTGTTATGCACTCAGCACACAAAGATATGTCTGACATGGAAGTAGTAATCATTCCATGGAAAATCAGCATAATAGCCTTAAGAGCCTCTACAGGAGATATCTTGTTTCTTGTGTTTCTTGTCCAACCATTTGATTAGGTTAGATCCAGGAAAAATGGTTGGCTTGTTATGGTGCAACGGAGATAAATCTGCTCTACTGTCAGGGCCTGATTTAGAATGGCCAGTGGTTTTTATCAAGTTTATGTGATGAGAATGCTGAATTAGTAGTATTCTATCCCCTTAAAGCAGGGTTAGATATGAATGAGTCCTTAGAGGTCTAGTTGTGATGTGAAGGCAAGTATGAATGTGGGCATGCAGATGTGTCCTAGCTATACCTTGCACAGGTAATGTCAGACTGATTCATCATCTTTAGAGTTTTATAGCACAGTGGTGGATGATATTTGTAAGACAAGACTGGATAGACTGAACTACAAGGGGTCTTAGATGCAAAATAAAAAAGGACATGATGGTTTCCAAGTAGAAGCATTGATGCTTGAAATGAGTCAGATATAGAGCTGGTGTGAGCAAAGGATATCATTACTGACAAAGTTGGAGAAAGAACAACATAAGCCTAACTTATATCTTCACATGTATTGTAATTAGGCAACAAGGTACAGTACTTCTTCAGTAAAACTGTATTCTGAAGGCTGTGGATAATAAAATTAAATAGTAGGTAATGAATGCTTTACCATTTAACATAAAATGGAATGAAATTGAGATTGTTAAGATTTATCACTTAACCCACTTCTGCACCTTTAACCATATCCAGTACCTCTATATAGGCCACAGAAATATTAAGGTTTTGAAAATTTGTCTCTGTAGAGACTACAATCCCAAGATCAAATAATGAGATCAGATATTGGAAAGAAAATGGGTCTGTTATGATACAACAGGGATAAACCAGTGCTGTTGTATGGCCTAGATGTGGAGACTCAAGCATGCTGTGCATTGTGGTTGGTGAGGATTGGTCCTCTTTCCCTTAAAAGCCTAGAGGTTGAGATGTGAGTGAATACTTATAGGTGTGTGTGTTTATCCTTTACCATGGTTACCCCATTTGTGATGGACTAAAATGCTGCCTTCATGTTCCCTGTGTACCTATTATAAAAGGCAACTAAAAGGAACAGAGAGAAGACTGAGGATGCCCTCCCTGTAACTATATTTCCAACAGTGTCTCAGCTAATGCCTTTGAAGAAGGATGTCATAATATAGAAACTAAAATCAAAATATAGTACTGACAAGTATATTTTGAAACCATGCCTAAAGCTTTTACAATATGTAGTTTTTGGATAAGACAATAAATGCATTATTTATTCTTAATTTCCCCTTCATCTTCCACAGGAGGTGATATGTCCAAAAACGTGAACCAGACACAAATGAACCAGCTTAACCAACAGATGGCCAGGATGATGGATCCTCGGGTGCTTCAACAGATGGGAGGTTTTAAGGGTTTAGAGTCTATGATGAAGCAACTTCAACAGGGAGGAGGTCCAATGGGCATGGGCAAAAGTCCCTTCAAGTGAACGTTGTTTCCTTTCCTTGCGTTGCTTTGTGATAATGGTGTGGTAGGTAAAATGAAGGTCCTTATATCATGGTTAGTTTTCATACGAGTTTTTCTACAATAAGTAAATATACCCATATTTTAGATGTTTCGTATATTGAAGGGACATTATTTAGACATTGATGAATTAATTACAAATATTCTGAAAATAAAACACTTCATTGTGAACTTTCATTGTTTTCCCAGGTAATAGAGAATACAGGCAATACAAACTTGTGATTATCTATCTATTTATACTAGGCTAACATCACCTGTGGAGGAGGAGTAATCAAGACAATGTATGCACTGTACACACACACACACACTAGATAAATATGGTTATGGAGACAGGACAAAATGAGCTTTGGCTTGTGCCCTGTACAATACAACTAGATAAATACACACACGGTTCAGTGGAGACCATCCAGACTTGCCACTTGACAGGTGAATGCTGAAACCCTGCTCAGGTTGCAAAGATTTTCACTGACAATGGGCTGTTACAGTCTTCCTTGAGTAAGACGATAGGATGTGTGGTTTGTACAAAGCCTCAGCCTTACCCACAGATAGGTCTCAGGAGAAGAGTTGTCCTTTAAATGGAAGGACAGTCTTAATAGGCCAGAGAGAGAGAGAGAGAGAGAGAGAGAGAGAGAGAATTAAGATGCAAGTTGGTCCTTTCATCAACATAAGTGAAAACACCGTGAGAGAGAGAGAGAGAGAGAATTAAGATGCAGGTCAGTCCTTTACTCAGCATGAATAAGTGAAAACACCACATGAAAGAGAGAGAGAGAGAGAGAGAGAGATGCAGGTTGGTCCCTTCCTCAGCATGAATAAGTGAAAACACCATGAGAGAGAGAGAGAGAGATGCAGGTTGGTCCTTTCCTCAGCATGAATAAGTGAAAACACCATGAGAGAGAGAGAGAGAGAGAGAGAGAGAGAGAGAGAGAGAGAGAGAGAGAGAGAGAGAGGATGGACTTAGAGGTTAAGGAGATAGGAGTGTATACTAGTGGAGTGTATGGACAAATGTGAAAGGAAAATCTTCATTTGTGACCATTCTCTTCAAGAAGTCTCAAAGGATAGATGTTGGAATGCATTAGATTAATTAACATAGTACAATTTCTGTGAGGAAATACTTGTGAACATGCTTATAAATGTGATTATATGCATGTAAATACTTGACCATCCTCTCAAACAGTGGCTGCTGACTTGGTATAGTATAAATAGAAAGATATACAAGGCAATTTTTGTTATTTATGTACAAGGGAAACTAAAAAAAAAATATATATATATAATTTTCAGATGGTTTCTTTATTCCAAATAATAAAAGCCCCAAACATTTCATCTTTGTGATGAAATTGCACATTTTAAAGCATGAGCTGGCATGTCAGCTGAACCATCTCAACATGAATGTACCTTGTGGCCTGGGGGTCACCTCCCTTCCACGATTACACCTCAAAAAAAACTTGGGTGGGTTGCAACATGTTTTATGAGTGCATGACAAATATGAATGAAAATATACTCCTTTGTGGTCATTAAAGCAACTAAATTATCATGCAACACTTCTAGATATAGATGACATAATTGATACCCTGACGGGTATAATGGTTCTCCATGCTGGATCTCAAATCTGGTTACAATTAGGTGGAGATGACAAAGGAGGACAAGAAGATCATGTTCTCTTTCAGGCAGGAACTGTCACTTTAATGTGATGCCTTTTTTTGGTCTCTGTAATGCTGCTGGGTTTTTTGAGCATCTGATGGAGAAAATGCTTGAGGAACTGCAGTCTACTTTAATGATGCATTTATTGTTAGGATCACCTTCAAGGAAGAGCTGGAGGAAGTGTGCCATCTGAGGAAAGCAAACCTCAAGCTCAGCCCTCAGATTTGTACTTTCTTCCAGCATGAGGTACCTTTCCTGGGCCACTTTGTCTACACCAATCTACTGAAAGTGCCCAGCTGTGGAACAGAGATGAGAAGCTTCCTTGGCCTCTGCACATATTACTGGAGGTTTATGAAGGGGTTTCCTATAGTGGCTACACCCCTCACCCAACTCTCAAGAAAGGGGGTGTGCTTTAACTGGGATGAGGTGTGCCATTGAGCCTTTGAGGGCCTAAAGGGAGCTGTAGCAGATGCCCCTGTCTTCTATCTGCTTGCCACCAGTGTCAGCACTGAGGGTGTCAGGGTGGTGCTGTCCCAAGTCTTGGAGGGGCAAGGAAAGCATGGTGGTGTATTACAGCACCAAGTTTAGCTGGCCAGTATGCAACTACTGCATCACGTGAAAGGAGTTATTGGCAGTGGTGGAAATCTTGTTTATCTGTACATGGCAGAGTCAGGACTGACCACACCACCTTCTGCTGTGTGAAGGAACCAGAGGGACAGCTGGCACAGTGGTTAGGTGAGTAGAGCAGTACAACTATTGTATTGTGCATTGACAAGGGCAAGTGCACAACAACACCAACAGCTTGATCTGCCCCCACTGTGAGCCGAACTGTTCTCACTATGCTATAAAAGTGCCTGGGACTGTGTCACTGCTTGAGGATGGGAGGTGAGAGTGAAGAAGCTCATGAGTCGTGGATGAAGGCGCAGCAGGAAGATCAGGATCTTTCCTCTCATGGTCTGCTAGCTGGAGGTGGTCACTGAAGCTGCACTGGGATGATGTGTTGCCAGACAGTTCTGCTGTTAAGTGCCTTGTGGATCAATGGACCACACTCAGGCTGCATGAGGGCATGTTGCAAAGACACTGGGATGATGGATTTAAAGAGGAAAGTGTGTGATTGATGGTGGTGATGCTTTCCCAGCAAGAGATACATCCAGGAGTCACAAGTAGCCACCAGGGTGTGAAAAAGATGCTGTGCCACCTCCATCAGCACTTCTTGGATTGGCATGCAATGTGATGCGGAGGAGTGGTGTAAGATGTGTTGAGTGTGTGGTGCAAAGAAGGGGCCAACCTGCCAGATGAGCGTGCCACTCCAGCTATACTACAGATGGACATCCATGGAGAAGATGGCAGTGGATATCTCTGATCCCCTGCCCTGCACCGCCATGAGACAACCAGTTCATTTGTGTTGTGATGGACTACTTTATATAGTGGCTAGAAACCAATGTCCTCTCTAGTAACAAGGCAGAGACAGTGGCTGAGGTGCTGGTAAACTCAGTTTTTCACCAGATTTGGCACCCAAGGTGAGATGCACTCTGACCAGACATGAGTTGCTGGTGTTTTGGGCATGCTGTGAGTTCATGGGAATCTACAAGACACAGATGACTCTCCTGATCTCCTGATATATACGAGTATATATATATATATATATATATATATATATATATATATATATATATATATATATATATATATATATATATATATATATATATATATATATATATATATATATATATATATATATATATATATTGTTACTGTACGTAAAGCGTATGTACCTCATGTCATTATTCCTCGGCATTCATAAGTGAAATGTTCAATAGTTTTCTATTTGCATGAAAACATGTAATGTGTGTAAGTATCAGTATTCAATGCTATATTAAGCACCAAAGCCGATGCTCACTTGTTGGTAGAGTGTGGTTAACCCACTGATCACCTGCGGGCATCACTCATGGCCAAGTTGCGCTCAGACAAAGACGGGCAGGATGGTGACTGAGGTAAATACTTTAATTTTGTAGTAAAAACTGATTGTCATAGTGCCAAGTTGATTGCATGTGCTGTTAATGAATATTGTAATATGTTGAAAGTGTTTAATATCAGTGTGTAATGTTATTTTGTAAGAAATTGAGACTGAGAACTTGTTCGCAGTTCTTACGGTCATGCCTACCTCATCAATAAATGAGAGAGAGAGAGAACTGCCTTTCCTTGACCCTACGATGATGGGTGATCAGTAAAACAGATCACCTGAGAGCCAATTGATGCCCAGCCGGTGCAGCTAGAGTAAGAACTCGACCTACAAGAAAGAAATTGGCTCCATGTGAAACCGTAGCAAGAGTGAGTCACGGGACGAAGGGACGCTGACGTAAGCCTATAGGTTGACCTCTGAGGCCCTGGAGTCAGCTCTACCCTTGACGACAACCACTCCTTTCTACCCACTGTGCCTCGCCACCATTTTGTAGAACCCATGGTCACAGGCAAGAAAGTATAATACTATGTATGTGCACTGAATTGAGTAGCCTAAGTGAACGAAAATTACCCACAATTAGCTAGTATTAGAGTGGTAATTTTAATTGCTCTTTCAGTGTCTTAGTATTGACACAATTAAGTTGTTAGATATGTCTGATACTGAGGAAATTAATGTCGTAGATGGCCTTAGGGAAGGTGAGGGTTAGCAAGTGGACAAGGGTCAAGCTTGTAATGAAGAAGTTAGTGTCAGGGAGCAAGTGCTGACCGACAAAGGAAGAGAATATCAAATCAGTGTAACCAAGGGAAGAGCAGAGTCCTGTAAGTGTAAATGGAGCAGTGTTACCAGCAAAATTAAGAAAGGACTAAAAATTGTAATTAGCCCCTTTGAATTAGAGCCCATGTCAAGTGAAGTAATAGAGGAATTTCATCAGTATTACGTGGAATACACAAAACTGGTGGAATTATAGCCAGAAAAGTCAGAGAAGCTAAATGAAGAGCTGGAACACAATCAACGAGTTCACCATGAAATATTTGAAAGTATAGAATGTAAAAGAAAAGAGTTAAAGAATGACAAAGGATCAATTTGTTCTAGCAAACGGTCTAGACATTCTAGAGTCTCATCTACTTCATCATGTTCATCAGCACAAAGAAAGCAAGAAGCAGCAGCAAAGGTAGCCAGACTTAGAAAGGAAATGGAATATCATGATAGTTTAGCAGAGGCAGAAGTTAGGTTAGCTAGAGACCAGGCAATGTTTGCAAAGAAAAAGAGAGAGAGAAATTTAGCAGTTGCTAGTGCAGAACTTAATGCTCTTAGCTTAGTTGAAGAAGAAGTAAAAATGCTTCCAGGTAATGATGAAAGTGTAGAGAAGCAAAGTTATCTTCAACAATAAATAGAGTCACAAAATGAAATGAAAGCACAAGCAATTGCAAATAAACAAAGTGACAATGCCATGCCTCATAAATATGTTACATTCCATGACCCACAGTAACCTTCTTCTTGCAATAGAGATAATGAATTGATGACAAATGAAGTAGATGGACAAATATTTAGTGAACCTCAGGCAATAAATCTCAACGCTACAGCTCAAAGTCTTGTACCAAGTTCTCATAGACACACTCATAATGTCAATATGCCTAATAATGTGAGACAGAATCATCAATCCTTTTCCCATCCTGGGGGAACCTTTGCAATTAACATACCTGATCCCAAGTGGAGCCTCCCTCCAATAGAACCTAACACTTTTGATGGAGAACCCATGGAATTTCCAAGTTGGTTGAAAAACTCCGAAACTTATGTAGAATCTAAAACTTCTATTGGTAGAGAGAGACTTGCCTACTTAGACAGGTATACAACTGGTGAGGCAAAGGATGCCATTAAAATGTTAATGCACTTTAACTCCAATGCTGACTATGTGCAAGCAAAGAAAATTCTTAGGGATAGATTTGGAAACAAAAGCATCATAGCTGATGCTTACACAAAAAAGTTAATGAATTGGCTACCAATCTCTCCGCATAATGGTCCAGCATTAACTGCATTCTCAGATTTTTTGAAGTGCTGTTTAGCTGCAATGAAACACACTTCTCATTTGTCATTTCTGAATGACCCTAGAGAGCAGAGAAAGGTGCTAGCAAAACTCCCTGAACATATTGTTCATGACTGGAGAAAGCAAGTAATGATATATCTTGATACTAACAGTAATAACAACTCTCCTAGTAGTGGTGAAAAGCACCACCCACCCTTTGAAATGTTATGTGAATTTGTCCAGAAAGAAGCAAAAGGAGCAAGCAATTCCTTTGTTTCCTGGAATTCAGTAAGTAGGGAAGTAAATGACTGGATCAAAACTCAAACAAAGGTAACCAATTGGAAACCAAGGGAATCAAACATCATGACAAAGAATAGAGGGAGTAGAACTTTCATGGCTAAAGCAATTGAGGAAAAACCAATGTGGTCATTCCAAAGTAAAGTAAATGTACAAGCCAACAAACAGTATCCCAAGGACCAGGAAAGGAAAGGACGATTTTGTCACTACTGTACAAAGGATCATGATTTAGATGATTGCAAGGAATTTGCTAAACTTGATGGTAATACTAGGTACAAATTTGCTAAAGAAAAATGGTTATGTACAGGGTGTCTAAAAATGGGTCACAAAGGAAAGGATTGTAGAAGAAGGAAAGTTTGTAAAGTATGTCAGAGATACCATCCCATAGCTCTTCAAAATGATGACATAACAAGAACTGAGAGCCAAAGGGTGCCAGCACAAGCAACTCAGCCTAAAGATGATAAACCCACAGTAGTAGCAAATAAGGTCAAAGTGACAGAATCAGTGACACATGACATGCACACCATGATAGTTCCTGTATGGTTACATCATGTTAATAATGAAGAGAATAAAGTTTTAGTGTATGCCCTGCTGGATGAGCAATCTTTTTTTTTTATGTAGGAAGGACACTGGCCAAGGGCAACAAAAATCTAAAAAAAAAATGCCCACTGAAATGCCAGTCCCATAAAAGGGTCAAAGAAGTGGTCAAAAATTGATGAATAAGTGTCTTGAAACCTCCCTCTTGAAGGAATTCAAGTCATAGGAAGGTGGAAATACAGAAGCAGGCAGGGAGTTCCAGAGTTTACCAGAGAAAGGGATGAATGATTGAGAATACTGGTTAACTCTTGCATTAGAGAAGTGGACGGAATAGGGGTGAGAGAAAGAAGAAAGTCTTGTGCAGTGAGGCCGCGGAAGGAGGGGAGGCATGCAGTTAGCAAGATGAGAAGAGCAGTTAGCATGAAAATAGCGGTAGAAGACAGCTAGATATGCAACACTGCAGCGGTGAGAGAGAGGCTGAAGACAGTCAGTTAGAGGAGAGGAGTTGATGAGACGAAAAGCTTTTGATTCCACCCTGTCTAGAAGAGCAGTATGAGTGGAACCCCCCCAGACATGTGAAGCATACTCCATACATGGGTGGATAAGGCCCTTGTACAGAGTTAGCAGCTGGGGGGTGAGAAAAACTGGCGGAGACGTCTCAGAACGCCTAACTTCATAGAAGCTGTTTTAGCTAGAGATGACATGTGAAGTTTCCAGTTCAGATTATAAGTAAAGGACAGACCGAGGATGTTCAGTGTAGAAGAGAGGGACAGTTGAGCGTCATTGAAGAAGAGGGGATAGTTGTCTGGAAGGTTGTGTCAAGTTGATAGATGGAGGAATTGAGTTTTTGAGGCATTGAACAATACCAAGTTTGCTCTGCCTCAATCAGAAATTTTAGAAAGATCAGAAGTCAAGCATTCTGTGGCTTCCCTGCGTGATATGTTTACCTCCTGAAGGGTTGGACGTCTATGAAAAGACGTGGAAAAGTGCAGGGTGGTATCATCAGCGTAGGAGTGGATAAGACAAGAAGTTTGGTTTAGAAGATCATTAATGAATAATAAGAAGAGAGTTGGTGACAGGACAGAACCCCGAGGAACACCACTGTTAATAGATTTAGGAGAAGAACAGTGACCGTCTACCACAGCAGCAATAGAACGGTCAGAAAGGAAACTTGAGATGAAGTTACAGAGAAAAGGATAGAAACCGTAGGAGGGTAGTTTGGAAATCAAAGCTTTGTGCCAGTCTGATGCTTCATTCATCAAGGAAAGCACTCTGAATAAATTGGGAGTTAGCAGACCATCAGTGTCACTTAATATCCACACAATAAGTGGAAAACAAGTCACTGATTCTACCAAAATTCATGGACTTAAATTAAGTAAGAGGTTATAATGAAGAAGTGGAAATATCACTCCCTTCAGCATATTCAACAAAAAAAAAAAAATTTCAGCTGGATGGAGTCAGATACCAAGGTCCGAGACTGCTTGTAACTGGCCCCACTTAAAGGCAATCTCTGACAAACTATTGAAATATGACCCAAATGTTGACATAGGACTCCTCATTGGTCTTGATTGTGCAGAAGCCATTATGGCAGAAGAGCAAATAGCAAGTGATAGCAAGAAGCATCCCTATGCTCGTAGGACAGAGCTAGGTTGGGGCATCATTGGTAGAAACTCACCCCATTCAAGTCCATTGGAGGATACAGTGGTAGTCTACAGAACAGTGACACAAGAAGTAGAAATCAATGAAGAAAAGAGGGTTAATTTCTCAGTGGTTCCTACTAAAACCAAAGACATGATTAATCCTTCTCAAGTGAGAGATATGTTTGAACTTGACTTCAGTGACAGAAAGTCAGCTGACACTCCATTATCATATGAAAATAAAAGGTTTATGAGTAAGATGAAAGAAGGAGTACATCAGCTGAAGGATGGCCATTATGAGTTGCCCCTTCCTCTTAAAGATGATAACGTCAAGCTACCAAACAACAAACTATTAGCAGAGCAGAGACTCAAGAAGTTAAGAGCTAAACTTGAGAAGGATAATCAACACAAAGGTGATTACAAAGTGTTTATGGATGATATGATTACAAAAGGTTATGCAGAGGTTGTACCGACAAAGGATTTAGTTAGGAATGATGGTAAGGTCTGGTACATTCCACATCATGGAGTCTATCATCCGAGAAAGCCAAAGAAGTTGAATGTTGTACTTGACTGTAGTGCAAACTACAGGAACCAGTCATTAAACAGTCACCTGTTACAAGGCCCAGACCTTACCAAAAAACTTATTGGAGTGTTGTGTAGGTTTAGGCAAGAAAGCATTGCACTTGTATGTGATATAGAAGCAATGTACCATCAAGTGAAGGTCAACCCAGAACACAGAGACATGTTAAGATTCCTTTGGTGGGAAAATGGTGACCTTAATAATAAGATAGCTGAATACAGAATGACAGCTCACCTGTTTGGAGCTACTTCATCTCCAAGTGTAGCCAACTTTGCACTTAAGAAAGCTGCAGATGACTACGGATGTGGATCTGATGCAGCCAAGTTTGTAAGAAACAACTTTTATGTTGATGATGGTTTGAAGCTGTCACTCTTATTCAGCAGAGCAAAGAATTATATTACAAGGGAGGTTTTAACCTTCATAAGTTCTTGTCAAACAACAAATATGTATTAGCTGCAATTTCTCCTCATGAGAGAGCAGATGGAATTAAAAGTTTGGATTTTAGTAAGAATGAAGACACACTGCCTATAGAAAGAACTTTGGGAGTTGAGTGGTGCATAGAATCTGACACATTTCAATTTAGAATAAAGGTGAAAGACAAGCCACTCACCAGGAGAGGCATTCTGTCAACAGTGAGCTCTATATATGATCCATTAAGTCTAGTGTCACTTCTCATACTGACTGGAAAACAAATTTTACAAGAATTATGTAAGAATGCAGTTGAATGGGATGATGAGGTGCCACATTATGTCAAACCTAAATGGATAAAGTATCTCCTGATCATGATGACCTACTAAGAAAGGTTAAGGTCCTGGTGTCAGACTGTAATCTCGACAATCAGGGAAGATGCACAAAGGCAAACAGGACCATCATAGAGACCAATACATAGTCTAGTATTGCTGTTAGAAGGTAATGCATAATAATAGACCAGAGCATCCCGCCAAGGAGCCAGTGTAACAAAACATATTATGTGCTAATCCTAGTTTTAAGGTACATACTAATGTTAATTTAAGGTAAATTGTTACACAATTTAGGGGAGCCATGTTACTGTACATAAAGCTTATGTACCTCACATCATTATTCCTCGGCATTCATAAGTGAAATGTTCAATAATTTTCTATTTGCATGAAAACGTGTAATGTGTGTAAGTATCAGTATTCAATGCTATATTAAGCACCGAAGCCGATGCTCACTTGTTGGTAGAGTGTGGTTAACCCACTGATCGCCTGTGGGCATCACTCACGGCCAAGTCGCGCTCAAAGATGGGCAGCATGGTGACTGAGGTAAATACTTTAATTTTGTAGTAAAAACTGATTGTCATAATGACAGTGTCAAGTTGATTGCATGTGTTGTTAATGAATATTGTAATATGTTGAAAGTGTTTAATATCAGTGTATAATGTTATTTTGTAAGAAATTGAGACCGAGAACTTGTTCACATTTCTTACAGTCATGCCTACCTCATCAATAAATGAGAGAGAGAGAGAGAGAGAGAGAGAGAGAGAGAGAGAGAGAGAGAGAGAGAGAGAGAGAGAGAGAGAGAGAGAGAGAGAGAGAACTGCCTTTCCTTGACCCTATGATGATGGGTGTGATCAGTAAAACAGATCACCTGAGAGCCAATTGATGCCCAGCCGGTGTGACTATATATATATATATATATATATATATATATATATATATATATATATATATATATATATATATATATATATATATATATATATATATATATATATATATATATATATATATATATATATATATATATATATATATATATATATATATGTAATGAGTGCAAAACTAGGGCACAGTTAACCTACCTTAATTAGGCTCACCAAGCACTCACCACAAGAACCCATTGATTAATTTAAACCTCCTGCTTAGGTTCACAGAAACCCGGGCCACAATTTAAAAATTTAATGGTTGAGTACATAATAAAGAAAACACAAATGAGTACATAATAAAGAAAACACAAATAAAATATGAGTGCTTAACACTCTTAGAGGCCACACTGCTGGCACTCCAAAATACCTGATCCCATGAGAAAATGGGTAAATCCACATACAAATAAACAGGAGAAATAAACACTTCATGCACCAACACAAGAAATGTTATATGCCACTGACACTGTCCCACCCTAACCAGTACCCCCAGGACCCTCACACCCTATAGGCCCAACCGCACACCGACCCAACGCGCTGAAGGTACGCCACTACCACTACCCTGAAGTACTGCACCTCTTCCTCCATGCACGGCGGTACTAACACCATAGCAGCCAGGGACAGCAAGTTCCTCACTGCAGCCTCCTTAGTTCACAGTATCTGCTACGGTGCCACCTCACTGACGTCCCACAGCACACTGCCAAGACCAAACTCCTGCCAACCAAGCGTACAAATCACCACCCTATCTCCCAATAATGTCCCCCAATGTACACTGTTTCACCATGAAAGAATACAACAAATCCCAATTAGGCCAGTCAATAGGGGATTGAATAAGGAAAAAATTCATGGAAACCTGGAACAAGCTTCATTATCTTTGTAATAGGGTACTTAATAACATATTAATTTTTCACCCCTCTACCGTCCCGGATTTGGCCGCCATCTTGGAAAAATGGTGGCGAAAAATAGTTTTTTGCAAATATCTCGCTTGGGACTCACTTTAACAGAAAATATGTCAATACATAAAATAATCTACGCAAAATTTCCTATAATTACTCTTCTATGCATATTTTTGATATGTCACACCGTTTTCGTGCCAAGCCTATGAAAAATTTTGCGGCTTGTTTTGCCTATCCCAAGGAAGAGAGTACATTCAGTAGGTGCTTAGAACCATACTTTTGACTGAGATGAACAGAAAGGCCTATTTGTAGAGGGGATATGAAAGAATGTGGTCTAGCTGCGGTCAGAATAGCGTGTGAAATTGCTGTGCACTTCTTATCCCATTTACTTGTATCACCTTTCTTGTTCTTCAGTACAACAGTTTTAACAAGACAGCTGAGGGTATCTGGTATAAGAGAATCCATGTCAGTTAAGAAATTTTCTGGACATGGATACAGATCAGTTTCATATATCTGGGACCTTATATCTTCAGCAATTATTTTGGCGGCTGCTTTTACTACTCGAAGTCGCTCTTCTTTCTCGTCCTTACTTCTTTGTTTTTCATACCTAGCATCAGTCAGAATTTTGTTCCCTGTGTCGCGGAAACACACCACAGGCTTTCTGTTTTTGTTCACTGAAACAACAATGTCTTCTCCATATCTTTCTTTCAGTTCAGACTTTATTGCTTTTTCAGTTGGTAGTTCACCCTCATATGCCTCAAAAATCTTACTGAAAGTAAATTGACATTCTTCTCTGTTTTCTTCCAGGTAGTTAAAAGCATGTGTCATTGCCTCTATAACTGTATCACTTTTGGGACGACCACGTTTCATCCCAGGATATGCTTGGTAGAATTTTTTCATGCAGGTTGAATGGTACCTTGCCTCAGCAGCAACTAAATCAACTACATTAGATATGCGAGTGCATACTGTTTGGCCCCATTCATCATTTCTCGTTTCACCTGCTTTGAAAATAGTGTCCCTAACATGAAGAGTCTCTACACGATGAACAGATTCACGCTCACTTGAAAGTTTTTTGCTTTGTTTTTTTCAGAAAATCATATGAAGCTTCCTTTCCACAAAAAAACACAATCTTTAAGAAAGTCAAAATCTGGGACTACACTTCTTCGAGACGTTGTAGGCACTTGAGAGGGTTCCTGTCTTGACCGGAAAGCTTCAGCACTCCTTGCTTTTGTGTACACCTTCCTACATTTTTCATGCACTTTCACACTTTTCATGCCTTTTAATTGAGATTGTTTTCCATCTTTCCATTTAATGCTGTAGTCTATTAATGTCTGCACACCTTTTTCTTTAACTTCTCGAGTCTCACCCTCGGAAAGTTCTCCTTCACAAATGAAGCATTTCTTTAATGAAGACATTTTTCCTTAATAGAGCAAGCACTGATAGGCTATGGGTCTGTTTTCATAGTCCTGAAACAAAAGAGAAACTACAGTTAGCTTAGAAACTTGAAGCATTATTGAAAATTGCATGCAAGAAAAATAACCACATGCTATTCAGGCGCAAAGGGTAGGAAAAAATTTAAATTCAAATATTATCGTACTCCTAGCACCAAAACGGTGCAATAAATAGAAAAAATGAATAAAGGAGATTTTATAGGAAATTTTATGAAGATTATTTTTTATCAGTAAACTTTCAGCTAAATTCAGTCCTAAGCGAGATATTTGCAAAAAACTGTTTTTCGCCGCCATTTTTCCAAGATGGCGGCCAAATCCGGGGCGGTAGAGGGGTGCAAAATTAATATGTTATTAAGTACCCTATTACAAAGATAATGAAGTTTGTTCCAGCTTTCCATGAATTTTTTCCTTATTCGGCCTTTTTTCCTCCCCTATTGACTGGCCTAAATAACATACCTGCAAATCAAATGGCAAATCCACCACTACTCTGCACCCTGTCTCTCTCTCGCTCGCCTCTCCCGCCAAAATCCCCACAACAAACCTTCAGGGCCTTAAGACTCGTTTTGGCGGGACTCGCTAACTAGTCTGTGAGCCTCTCGCAGGTGCGCCCACTTCAACTTCTTACACTCACCCCCCCTGAACTTTGTGCATGCCCTCATGAACAATCCCCACAGCCAACACAAGACGAACCCGTTGCACCCCTTTCAGCAATCCTACTAGACCTCCTGAGTTGAGGGGCCTGAACCCCTTTAACCTGCTCTGAGCCTTCACCACTCTGTTCATCTGGCTCTTCACCAGGCCCTAGGGCATCCTCTCCCTCCTGCTCAACCACTGAGTCCATTTGTTCCTCTGAGTCTGGTTCTGGAAACCCAAAGCGCTTTAACACTTCTGTCATATCTGGCATTTCTACTTCTTCCTCCTCTGGTGGCCCTTCATTACTTGTCCCTGCTGGCACTTCATTACTTGTCCCTGCATGGCCCTCACTGCCATTCCAAGGACGCAAGTTACTGCGATGTAACACCTTACTACAGCCGGACTCACCTTCTGGTCTGACCCTATACACCCCACTCACCCCATCCAACACCTCCTCAACTTCCCACACCTCAGCTGCAAACTTAGGCTGAATCTTCCTCCTACCTAGTACTGCATTGTCCCTTAGCAACACTCTTTGTCCCACCCTCAATGGCTCTGCTTTTCCTTGCTCCTGACGCTTCCACCTATTGGTATTGTGGTAACTCTTGATGTTCAACTTAGCTGCTTTCCAAGCAGCCTCCTGTGTCTCTCTGAGCTTCCTAATCCACATGCTATGGTTAGTAGGCTCACTATCAGTTTCCTCACAGAACCTATCCAAAGGTAAATGGGGCTCCACACCAAACAACAAATAATGGGGTGAAAAACCAGTGACAGCATGGGGTGTGGTATTATAGATGGCAGTGAGGCTTGACAAGTGCCTAGGCCAATGCTCCCGCTGTTCCTGACCAAGGGTAACTAACATCCCATGTAAGGTGCGGTTAAACCTCTCACAGATCCCATTTCCTTGAGGGTGATACGGGGTGGTACGAGACTTGGCTACATGGTAATACTTGCATAGTTCCTGCACTAACTTTCCCTCAAAATTCCTACCCTGGTCACTATGTACCCTTTCTGGGCAACCAAAACGGTGAAAAATCTCCTCCACCAAGATCTTGGCTACTGTGCTTGCCTTTTGGTTTTTAGTAGGAAAGGCCAGGGCAAACTTGCTAAACACATCCGTCACCACCAATACATTTTCCTTGCCATCCCTGGCCGGATCCAGCAAAGTGAAGTCAACAGCCAACACTTCCCAGGGGCGGTTGGCTTCCAACGTACCCAACTTAGTCTTGGCCCGCACACCCTCCTCCTTCCCCATGACACAGACTCTGCACTTTGCCACATACAATTTGATGTCTTCATGTAGTCCTGGCCAAGCAAACCTATCCTTCACTAGTGACGTTGTTCTAGCAACCCCTTGATGACCCCACTGATCATGAGCAGCTTTAAGCACTTCTTGTCTCTGATTCACTGGCAACACCACTTTCCACTTCCTAGAATCTGTCTCCCTTCCACGCCAGTAGATCACCCCATGCCTCATAATGAGGGACCCTCTCACTCTCCACCATTGTCTAAACTCCTCTACTTGTAGCAACTGCCTTAGTTCTGCTGGCCTCACTCTACCAATCATTTGTCTCCACAACTTCCCTACAACTGGACAAGACTGTTGCATATCCCTAAGCTGCTCCTTACTGGCACCACGCCATACCTGCATCACAGCCACCCCTTTCACCGAGGTGTTAGGACTGGTTTCCCATATCTCCTTCTCTTCCTCCCCTCCCTCAATCAATTCCTGGGGCCTCCTCGACAATCCATCCGTGTTACCATTCTCCTTCCCTGGCCGGTATTTCACCTCAAAATCAAACCTTCCCAAGTCACCCAGCCACCTACTCTCCACTGCCCCAAGCTTGGCAGAGTTCAAATGTGCCAATGGATTATTATCCGTCAGCACTATAAAATGTCCACCCACCAGATAGTGCTTAAACTGCTCTGTCACAGCCCACTTCAGAGCCAACAGTTCCAACTTCCTAGAGCTGTAATTGCTCATGTTCCGCTCTGACTTTCTGAGACCTCTACTTGCAAAAGCCACTGGATGCAACCTCCCATCATGCTCCTGAGATAAAATTGCTCCCAGTCCTTCAAAGCTAGCATCTGTCTCCACCACAAACTGCTTGCTGTAATCTGCACTTTTCATCACTACTAGGAGAGTTGTTATTACTGTTAGTATCAAGATATATCATTACTTGCTTTCTCCAGTCATGAACAATATGTTCAGGGAGTTTTGCTAGCACCTTTCTCTGCTCTCTAGGGTCATTCAGAAATGACAAATGAGAAGTGTGTTTCATTGCAGCTAAACAGCACTTCAAAAAATCTGAGAATGCAGTTAATGCTGGACCATTATGCGGAGAGATTGGTAGCCAATTCATTAACTTTTTTGTGTAAGCATCAGCTATGATGCTTTTGTTTCCAAATCTATCCCTAAGAATTTTCTTTGCTTGCACATAGTCAGCATCAGAGTTAAAGTGCATTAACATTTTAATGGCATCCTTTGCCTCACCAGTTGTATACCTGTCTAAGTAGGCAAGTCTCTCTTTACCAATAGAAGTTTTAGACTCTACATAAGTTTCAAAGTTTTTCAACCAACTTGGAAATTCCATGGGTTCTCCATCAAAAGTGTTAGGCTCTATTGGAGGGAGGCTCCACTTGGGATCAGGTATATTGATTGCAAAGGTTCCCCCAGGATGGGAAAAGGATTGATGATTCTGTCTCACATTATTAGGCATATTGACATTATGAGTGTGTCTACGAGAGCTTGGTACAAGACTGAGCTGTTGGGTTGAGATTTATTACCTGAGGTTCACTAAATATTTGTCCATGTACTTCATTTGTCATCAATTCATTATCTCTATTGCAAGAAGGTTCCTGTGGGTCATGGAATGTAACATATTTGAGGCATGGCATTGTCACTTTGTTGATTTGCAATTGCTTGTGCTTTCATTTCATTTTGTGACTCTATGTATTGTTGAAGATAACTTTGCTTCTCTACACTTTCATCATTACCTGGAAGCATTTTTACTTCTTCTTCAACTAAGCTAAGAGCATTAAGTTCTGCACTAGCAACTGCTAAATCTCTCTCTCTCTCTCTTTTTCTTTGCAAACATTGCCTGGTCTCTAGCTAAGCTAACTTCTGCCTCTGCTAAACTATCATGATAATCCATTTCCTTTCTAAGTCTGGCTACCTTTGCTGCTGCTTCTTGCTTTCTCTGTGCTGCTGATGAACGTGATGAAGTAGATGAGACTCTAGAATGTCTAGACCGTTTGCTAGAACAAATTGATCCTCTGTCATTCTTTAACTCTTTTCTTTTACATTCTATACTTTCTAATATTTCATGGTGAACTCGTTGATTGTGTTCAAGCTCTTCATTTAGCTCCTCTGACTTTTCTGGCTCTAGTTCCACCAGTTTTGTGTATTCCACATAATACTGATGAAATGCCTCTATTACTTCACTTGACATGGGCTCTAATTCAAAAGGGCTAATTACAAATTTTAATCCTTTCTTAATTTTGCTGGTAACACTGCTCCATTTACGCTTACAGGACTCTGCTCTTCCTTTGGTTACACTGACTTGATATTCTCTTCCTTTGTCGGTCGGCACTCGCTCCCTGACACTAACTTCTTCAATACAAGTTTGATCCCTGTCCACTTGCTCATCCTCACCTTCCCTAAGGCCATCTACGGCATTAATTTCCTCAGTATCAGACATATCTAACAACTTAATTGTGTCAATACTGAGACACTGAAAGAGCAATTTAAAATTACCACTCTTAATACTAGCTAATTGTGGGTAATTTTCACTTAGGCTACTCAATTCAATGCACATACATACTATTATATTTTCTTGCCTGTGACCATGGGTTCTACAAAATGGTGGCGAGGCACAGTGGGTAGAAGGGAGTGGTTGTCGTCAAGGGTAGAGCTGACCCCGGGGCCAATTTATAACTGAAGACTGGCCTCATACAACTATGCCCAAACTTCAACACTCCACATTTTTTTTTTATGCTGAACTCCATTTTCTAAGTGCCACTCCAATCTCAAATCACATTCAGATGTGTGTGTGTGTGTGTGTGTGTGTTTCTCTCTCTCTCTCTCTCTCTCTCTCTCTCTCTCTCTCTCTTCCATCCTTCCCTCCCTCTCCCTTTCCTGGCCTCCTCCCCTATTGCCCCCATCCTTCCATCCATCCATCCATCCCATCCCATCCACCTACCCACCCACCCTCCCTCCTTCCATTCTCTCTCTCTCTCTGTGTGTGTGTGTGTGTGTGTGTGTGTGTGTGTATGAAAGAGAGAGAGAGAGAGAGAGAGAGAGAGAGAGAGAGAGAGAGAGAGAGAGAGAGAGAGAGAGAGAGAGAGAGAGAGAGAGAGATGTGTGTATGAAAGAGAGAGAGAGAGAGAGAGAGAGAGAGAGAGAGAGAGAGAGAGAGAGAGAGAGAGAGAGAGAGAGAGAGAGAGAGAGAGAGAGAGAGAGAGAGAGAGAATCCTGAGGATTGCTAAATTGAATGAGACTGACTGAGAAAGGAAATGGATGGAAGGAGCACAAATGGGAAGGAAATGGATGGAGGAAAATGCAAAGGAGTGGACAGAAAAAGAAAATTGATTTTTCAATACTTCCTCTCTCCTGTTAATTCTTCACTCACTTTTCACCCTTGCTGCTTATATTTATTCTTTCAATTTTCTCCCTGCTGTCCCATCCTCCTCCTTCACCCTTCCTCCACTTCCTTGCCCCATGTACTCTCCTTCCCTGGTCATATCCCTTCCCCACCTTTTTCCTTTCCTCTCCCTTCCTCTTTCGTCTTGTCTCAAACCTCCTTCCCTGTCACCTCCCCTCCCCTTATCTGTCAGAGAGAGAGAGAGAGAGAGAGGGGGAGGGTGAGGGGTGATGGATGGAGGGAGGGAAGATGGGAAGGCAGGGAAGAGGAAGGCAGGGAAGGAGGGAAGAGGAGTGCAGGGAAAGGGAAGGGAAGCAGGAAAGGGGGAGGAGAGGGAAGGGGGAGGGAAGGAGGGAAGGGAGAGGAGGGCAGGGAATGGGGAGGGAAGGAAGAGAAGAGCAGGGAAGGGGGAGAAGGGAAGGACAGAGGGAGGGAGGGAAGAAGAGAGAATTTTATTAGTAAATATTTGTGCTTAGTGTACTACTGCTTTAACTCCACATCAATAGGCCTAGGCTTACAGGTCTAGGCTTACAGGCCTAGGCATCTGTACTACAGCCGCACTGGACACATGGTAATTAATCGATTTTTTGTTTTTTCAAGAAAAGTATGTAATGCGCTAGCAAATATAGTACATCAGCAAATACAGTACACAGTGCTGTCCCACACGCTCTCTCTGTCACTGTTTTTCTTAAGATGTGGCTCAAGTTCCTCAGTCAGCCACAGGTTTTTATGGCAAGGAAACCTATAATTTGCTATGAAATCCTCATCACTCACATGCACAGTATCCAGAGGATTTCAAAGGGCGCAGTCACACTAGAAGATTTTTCATAATTTTTTTTTCCGTCAGCTTTTGCCTCTTTCCATCGTCTTTTTCCATCTGCACTGTCAAATGGAAGTGATTGTCTTCACAGAGCAGGGTTGTCGTCAACTTTTGTCAAATGAAAATCCATGTTTATAATACAAAGATATACTGAGTAAACCTTACTGTTTAAAAAAAAAAGTTGAGTCAAATGGATTATATAAAAAAAAAAAATAAAATTGCTTACTTTCACATGTCGTTAGATTTAACTTGTTAATATAAATCAGCAAACAGTGGCTCACATGACACGACAGGCATTTACACTTTAGGGAGGTCTCTGTTTCTTTACTCCTACACACTGGATACCACTAACTCATTTGGCTTGTCTGTGATTTACAAAATTTGTAATAAAGTGCAGAACAGGAACTGCTTGCTTGTGAGTCAGTGGAGCAGCACTCGTGGAGAATTGGGGTCCTGGGCTGGCTAAGCCTGCAGCCTGCCAGTATGAGTTGCCAGTTATGCATTTCTGTTGTAATGTTACTATGTTGGTCAAGGCGGGCGGGAGAGCCTAGCAGGCAGCGGCTTATGTACCGCAGAGCATCATGATGACTTGTAGTGGTGCTGTCAGGGCCGCAGGACATGACCACAGGCCAACCAGACAGTCTGTCTGCTATGACGAGGAATGTCTTCCCTGCAAGGTGGAAAAAGGCAGCGGAGACAGTCTTCAAAGGTCTTGTTGGGTGGTTGTCACAGAGAAGAGGTTCCTGTTGCTGGCTAGGCTGTAATACTTGGCATGATTCACAGGCATCTATAGTGGACTTGATATCAAAGTCAATGTCTGGCCAAAATATTGTCTGCCTTGCCTGGCATTTTGTTGCTTCAACCCATCATTGGTTGTTATGAAGGCAGGCAAGCGTACAGTGACGGAATGCTTCAGGAACAACTATCCTCTGACTATACAGGACTAACTCCCCATCTGCGTAGAGGCCATTCCATAGTTTCCAGTAAGGGAGGACAAACAAATGTAAGTTGTAACAGTTTGTAGGGAAGCCACTATACACACAAGAAGGGAGGTGTCCATGGGCAGGATCTTGTCTTGCTGCGGCATGGAGCTCCTGTAAGGTCCTGCCAGTGACTGTGGCAAGTGATGACTCATCCACTGCAGTGGTGTTGCAGGATGCACGGAAACTGCAGGCACCTTACAATCAGCCTCATCTTCAGGGGAGAGAGAGAAAACTGGGGCTCTGGAGAGTGCATTAGGTATGCACAGCTGTTTCAAAGTAAGCCACTCAGCCATGAAGATTCATGGTGAGACTTTCTCCTTCAAGTGCTGAAGGCGGGGATTCTCAACTGTGTCCAGCGTGTAAGACTTAAAAATCGGGATCAGTGGATGGTGATCAGTCATCAGAGTGAAGTGGATCAGACCAAACAGGTAAAGTCTGCACTTGGAAGTGGTCCAGGTAATGGCCAGTAACTCCAGCTCTACGGTTGCATAACGGGTCTCAGCATCCATCAGGAAGCAAGAGTCACACTGAACTAGATGCAACCGTCCCTGGCTGTGGTCCTGGAGGAGGGCATACCCAATTCTGTAGAGGCCCAAGGCATCTGTCTGCAGCATGACAGGCAAAGATGGGTTGAAGGGTGCCAAGATAGATGGTATCAGCAGAGCTTCCTTGTTACTCTTGAAAGCCTCGTCATGGTCCAGAGTCCAGGTGAATGAATGAGATTTGGTGAAACTTTTGCTGTTGCATTAGACATATCAAAAGCCTTTGATTTCCAAACTACCTTCCTACGGCTTCTATCCTTTCTGACTGTTCTATTGCTGTTGTGGTAGATGGTCACTGTTCTTCTCCTAAATATATTAACAGAGGTGTTTCTCAGGGTTCTGTCATGTCACCCACTCTTTTCCTATTATTCATCAATGATCTTCTAAATCAGACTTCTTGTCCTATCTACTCCTATGCAGATGATACCACCCTGCACTTTTTCACATCTTTTCATAGACATCCAACCCTTCAGGAAGAAAATAGTTCATGCAGGGAAGCCACAGAATGCCTGCCTTCTGATCTCTCTAAAATTTCTGATTGGAGCAGAGCAGACCTGCTACTGTTCAATGGCTCAAAAACTCAATTCCTCCATCTATCAACTCGACACAACTTTCCAGACAACTATCCTCTCTTCTTCAATGACACTCAACTGTCCCCCTCTTCTACACTGAACATCCTCTGTCTGTCCTTTTCTTATAATCTAAACTGGAAACTTCACATCTCATCTCAAGGTAAAACAGCTTCTATGAAACTAGGCGTTCTGAGACATCTCCACCAGTTTTTCTCACCCCCTCACCTGCTAACCCTGTACAAGGACCTTATCCGTCCATGTATGGAATATACTTCACATGTCTGGGGGGTATTCCACTCATACCATTCTTTTAGATGGGGTGGAATCAAAAGCTTTTCATCTCATCAACTCCTCTAACTGACTGTCTTCAGCCTCTTTCTCATTGCCACAATGCTGTATCTGCTATTTTCATGCTAACTGCTCTTCTGATCTTGCTAACTGCATGCTGCCCCTCCTCCCATGGTCTTGCTACACAAGACTTTCTTCTTTCTTTCACCTTATTCTGTCCACCTCTCTAATGCAAGAGTTTACTGGTATTCTCAATCATTCATCTCTTTCTCTGGTAAACTCTGGAACTCCCCGCCTGCTTCTGTATTTCCACCTTCCTATGACTTGAATTCCTTCAAGAGTGAGGTTTCAAGACACTTATCCTTCAATTTTTTACTACTGCTTCGGATCCTATTCGGGGACCGGCATTTCAGTGGGCTTTTTTTTATTAGATTTTTGTTGCCCTTGGCCAGTGTCCCTCCAGCACAAAAAAGAAAGTCAGGGGTGAATTCTGCTAGCTGGTTTACGAGGCCCATGAAGGAGCGAAGATCTGTCAGGTTCGCTGGCTTCGGAAACTCACAGATAGCAGCAATCTTATTTGGATCTGCAGAGATGCAATCTCTATTTGTGGTGTAGCCACAGATGTTGATGCTAAAGGCAGCCATTATAAACTTGTCCATGTTTTCTGCACCTGGTCAACATCTGATGAATCCTCCGTAGGTGACTGGAAATCCTTGTTGAACAAGAGTATGTCATCCACCACCTTAGCACAGCTTTCAATACCTTGCAGAACTATGTTGCCATGTAGACAGAAGGCATCGCCTGTGGCAGCAAAACCAATAGACCCTCTGTAGTGTTTGAAGCGTACAAAAGGTTTGATGATGGTGGTGAAGTGCTGGTCTTCTTCGGTGAGTTAAATTCGCCAGTAGCCATGTAAGGCGTCCACTGTGGTGAAGAGCTTGGCCGATGGCATGTACTGATGGCAGAGAACGGTGTAGGAGAAGGATATGCAGGGCATGACACTTGACTATTTAGTTTAGTCAAGTCCACCATGATGTGGACACCGTTGTTCTTAGTCACAAGAACCATGGGGTGGCATGGTGAAAAGTGAAGGGGAACGGCCAAGGTGTGTGAACAGTGAATGGAATGGCTTCATCCTTCAGATGCATTCACATTGGAGGGGCCACCACCATCTTGAGTGGGGATGTCTGAAGGTCCGACTTCGACACCAGCACATCACTAAACTCACTGAGAAAAAACTCTTGTGGAGGTGATGACATGTAGAGTAGGGATGATTCTGCACACCTGCTGACATGCGTAATGGCAAGGATGGGTTTAGGGAAGTCAGGAGATATAATTACCAACTCCTAACAGTGGCCAAATGACAGCAGTGGAATCTGCATACCCTCATGTACCTGAAACTTGGTAATGCAGAACTTATTGCCAAGCTGCAGGCTAGCCTGAAACCATCCCAAGGCAGGAGACATCCTTGAGCCATCGGCATTGAGTATAGTTGTGGCAGGTAGAGGCTGCAGACTGGATCTGAGAAGCTGCAGCATCTTCAGGTGATGGAGTATCAAACACAGTGACATTCGCTCCTGTGTCAGTTAGCATCTGGAATTTAGAGGCCTTGCCATCGTGTAGGGCATGCACTTCAACAGGCTGGGGAGATTTGTCAGAGGAACTGGAGCTAACCTGACAACTGCCATTCTTCTTGAGAATAGAAGCTCTACCAGAACTTGAAGAGCTGAGTTGACCCCTATCCTTGTTCTTGTTTGCCCTGTGGAATTTTTCATAGTATGTTTGCAAACAATGCACCATACATTTTTGGCTGGGCATCTGGGGGTCTTGGCCCTGTGACCCTTCCGGCCGCAGTTGGAGCAAGTACTGTCAACAGCAGGGCACTTTTGGCGGTTATGCTTCTGGTAACAAGACTGGCAAGAAGAGCTGGGAGAAAACTGTGATACTGCAGGCCCTTGTGATGAAGTAGTTTTATGCTTTTGTTGGCCCTTCTTGTAAGCAGAAATTGCACGAAATTGACTAGTTGACTCATGAATACCAGAAGCTGTAATAAGAGCAGTCTCAAACAATCAAAAGGAAGTGACAAATGCATGTAGAGAGTGTTGCATCAAGGGAGATGAGGCATTGCACCAGTTCTTGCACCAGAGGCATTGCACCAGTCTCAAACTCTCATAAGGATCACCATCTTGAGCTGCGTCTCGGCACACGTGATGGGATCACCAGAACACAAGTCAACCTCTAAGGCTTGCACCAATGAAAATCTCGATGGCGAATGGCTCCATTTTATAAGTTCTTGAAATGAGCCTGTAGACTATCACGTATGTCGTCCACGTTGAGATGTGTGTCTGGAGGAATGGCCAAAGAGTGCTTCAGTACTTTCTGCGTATCAAGAGAAATGCACGTGCAGAATTGTATGAGCTCTCTCTGGGCATTTTCTGCAGTTTCACCATGACTGCAAAATCATGCCACCATCGACACCACTGTCAAAACACCTGGAAGCTGGCATCTGATTGCAGGGTGGTTGGGCACTGTGGAGCAGATTTGCTTGGCAGGTAAGCTGCAATGGGCGTGACTGCCTAAGCGCGTGAGGCGGAAGAGAGGGCAGGTGTAGCAGGGTGGGAGGCAGGTTGGCTATGAGTCGCTGGTAATACAGCTGCAGCTTGTGTAGTGGCATTGGATATCATGTCCTGCAGGTCTGATGAGTGGTAAGGAACAGCTGGTGCAGATATGGCAACTGTAGCATTAGTCATCCAAGACATCACCTGTAGAAGTAACGAAAATCTGTCATTTTTCCTCCCGTCGGTGTAACTCTTCAACAGTGAATCCTTTGCTACTCTGCTTCCTGTAAATAACAAACTAAGGAAGGGAGGTTACCGCTGCCATGTCACAACTGTGAGGGGACAGCGGTGGGCGTGAGTGGCAGTGTCGATGGTGAAGGTGGATGAGGATGGTCCTTAAGTACTTTTCAGAGTTCAGTGATTGAGCGGTACTATGCATCCCAGGTAAATGTGGACTCCAGAGAGCTCTAAAGACGGAGAATCCGTCATGCTGAGTAAGTGTGAGGCAGGTAGTGCTCAGAGTGAGTAAATAGCAGGAATGTGAGACAGAATCCTGGCTAAAATGTAGCTACTAGTAGGCCTGTGCTATGTGCGCGGGGGTGGTGTCTGGCGACGCGTGGCAGTGACGCACGGTGCGACCGACGGGCGTGCTGCAAGCGGTGTTCGCAGAACTGCGGCCTCCGTGCGTGTCGAGATATGGGGGAGGATTTACATGACTCCTTTTCCTGAGAACTGACGGGAAAATGAAGTTCTTCCTCCCCACACCAATGTCTGACTCAACGCAAACGCACACTGCCACCTCATTACACTCACAACACTGTAATCACTGCATTGCACCACACAACACACTGCACCGTGGTCCGGGCTTGTAGGCCCATCCAAGGTTGGAAATTGGCATGCCATGGGTGGTGTGGTGAAGCGAACTCCATACATGGACATATAAGGCCCCTGTCCAGAGTTAGCAGGAAAGAGGGATGGGTGAGGAAAACTGGCAAAGACGACACAGAGCACCTATTTTAATAGAAGCAGTTTTAGCTAGAGATGAGATGTGAAGTTTCCAGTTTAGATGACTAGTAAAGGACAGACCGAGGATGTTCAGTGTAGATGAGGGGTACAGTTGAGTTGAGGCACTGAACATTACTAAGTTTGCTCAGCCCCAATCAGAAATTTTTGAGAGATCAGAAGGCAGGCATTTTGTGGCTTCCCTGGATTAACTGTTTACTTTTTGAAGGGTTGAACATCTACGAAAAGACGTGAAAAAGTGCAGGGTTGTATCATCAGCATAGGAGTGGATAACACAAGAAGTTTGGTTTAGATTACCACTGTTAATAAATAAAACTTAGGAGAAAAACAGTGTCCATCTACCACAGCAGCAATAGAACAGTCAAAAAGGAAACTTGAGATGAAGTTACAGAGAAAAGGATAGAGGCCTAGGGTAGTTTGAAAGTCAAAGTTTTGTGCAAGACTGTATCAAAAGATTTTGATATATCTAAGACAGCAGCGAAAGTTTCACCAAAATCCCTGAAAGTGTGTGTTTTGTCCTCACATCTGGTGTGATTCAGCGCTCTGGTTGTGCAGTACCATTACATCTAAAACTGTGCGTTTGTGTGTTGTCTCTCTCTCTCTCTCTCTCTCTCACAGAGAGAGAGAGAGAGAGAGAGAGAGAGAGAGAGAGAGAGAGAGAGAGAGAGAGAGAGAGAGAGAGATTTCTCAGTACCATTCCCTCCCTATAATTTTTCACTCACTCCTTACCTTTGCTGTTTATATTTATTCTTTCTACTTTTCCTCCGTCCTCCCAACCTCTTCCTTCACCCTTCCTCCACTTTCTTACCCCATGTACTCTCCTTCTCCAGTTATGTCCCTTTCCCCTTTTTCCTTTCCTCTCCCTTTCTCTTTCATCTTGTCTCAAACCTCCCTCCCTGTCAACTCCCCTCCCCCCTTATTTGTGAGAGAGAGAGAGAGAGAGAGAGAGAGAGAGAGAGAGAGAGAGAGAGAGAGAGAGAGAGAGAGAGAGAGAGAGAGAGAGAGAGAGAGAGAGAGAGAGAATTTTATTATTAATAATGTTATTAGTAACAATACTTGTGCTTAATGTACTACTGCTTCAACTCCACGGCACTAGTCTCCTAGTGTTGACATGGGGTCCCCGGCTGGCTGGGCCATGTCTGGCAGGTCTGAGTTGCCAGCTGTGTATTTTCCTTGCAGTGTTACCAGGTCAAGTGAAGATACTACTTCTACTACTACTACCACCTCTCTCTCTCTCTCTCTCTCTCTCTCTCTCTCTCTCTCTCTCTCTCTCTCTCAATAAGATATATGATCACTATTTAAACAAGATATATGATCACTATTATGTTGCTAAATGTGCATAGTCTTTTTTTCTCTCTCATCACGACCACACATCGACAGGACGACTAGAGAGAGAGAGAGAGAGAGAGAGAGAGAGAGAGAGAGAGAGAGAGAGAGAGAGAGAGAGAGAGAGAGAGACTGCACATTTAGTAATGTAATAGTGATATGTCGAGGAGAGAGAGAGAGAGAGAGAGAGAGAGAGAGAGAGAGAGAGAGAGAGAGAGAGAGAGAGAGAGAGAGAGAATGTTGCAGCTGGTAGTCGCCTGAGGATTCAAATGGCCAATCACCTCCAAGCTTTTATGAGATGTGATTGGTTTACATGTGCGTGTATTTACAAACACATAAGGCTTGAAATTCAGAGTATTTCAGTACATAGATGTATACATAGTATCTCTATAATTTTAGTTACTGATGCCTCAAGTGGTGTTTTGTCGTATGAACATTTAATAAAAGATTCATTCTACATGGCTAGCGCCTTATATATATATATATATATATATATATATATATATATATATATATATATATATATATATATATATATATATATATATATATATATATATATATATATATATATATATATATATATATATAATTTTTTATTTATTTATTCTTTTTATGTAAGAAGGACACTGGCCAAGGGCAACAAAAATCAATAAAAAAAAATGCCCACTGAAATGCCAGTCCCGTAAAAGGGTCAAGGCAGTGGTCAAAAATTGGTAGATAAGTGTCTTGAAACCTCCCTCTTGAAGGAATTCAAGTCATAGGAAGGTGGAAATACAGAAGCAGGCAGGGAGTTCCAGAGTTTACCAGAGAAAGGGATGAATGATTGAGAATACTGGTTAACTCTTGCGTTAGAGAGGTGGACAGAATAGGGGTGAGAGAAAGAAGAAAGTCTTGTGCAGCGAGGCCGCGGAAGGAGGGGAGGCATGCAGTTAGCAAGATCAGAAGAGCAGTTAGCATGAAAATAGCGGTAGAAGACAGCTAGATATGCAACATTGCGGCGGTGAGAAAGAGGCTGAAGACAGTCAGTTAGAGGAGAGGAGTTGATGAGACGAAAAGCTTTTGATTTCACCCTGTCTAGAAGAGCAGTATGAGTGAAACCCCCCCAGACATGTGAAGCATACTCCATACATGGACGGATAAGGCCCTTGTACAGAGTTAGCAGCTGGGGGGATGAGAAAAACTGGCGGAGACGTCTCAGAACACCTAACTTCATAGAAGCTGTTTTAGCTAGAGATGAGATGTGAAGTTTCCAGTTCAGATTATAAGTAAAGGACAGACCGAGGATGTTCAGTGTAGAAGAGGGGGACAGCTGAGTGTCATTGAAGAAGAGGGGATAGTTGTCTGGAAGGTTGTGTCGAGTTGATAGATGGAGGAACTGAGTTTTTGAGGCATTGAACAATACCAAGTTTGCTCTGCCCCAATCAGAAATTTTAGAAAGATCAAAAGTCAGGCGTTCTGTGGCTTCCCTGCGTGCTATGTTTACCTCCTGAAGGGTTGGACGTCTATGAAAAGACGTGGAAAAGTGCAGGGTGGTATCATCAGCGTAGGAGTGGATAGGACAAGAAGTTTGGTTTAGAAGATCATTAATGAATAATAAGAAGAGAGTTGGTGACAGGACAGAACCCTGAGGAACACCACTATTAATAGATTTGGGAGAAGAACAGTGACCGTCTACCACAGCAGCAATAGAACGGTCAGAAAGGAAACTTGAGATGAAGTTACAGAGAGAGAAGGATAGAAGCTGTAGGAGGGTAGTTTGGAAATCAAAGCTTTGTGCCATACTCTATCAAAAGCTTTTGATATGTCCAAGGCAACAGCAAAAGTTTCATCAAATTCTCTAAAAGAGGATGACCAAGACTCAGTAAGGAAAGCCAGAAGATCACCAGTAGAGCGGCCTTGACAGAACCCATAATGGCGATCAGATAGAAGGTTGTGAAGTGATAGATGTTTAAGAATCTTCCTGTTGAGGATAGATTCAAAAACTTTAGATGGGCAGGAAATTAAAGCAATGGGATGGTAGTTTGAGGATTAGAATGGTCACCATTTTTAGGAACAGGCTGAATGTAGGCAAACTTCCAGCAAGAAGGAAATGTAGATGTTGACAGACAGAGCTGAAAGAGTTTGACTAGGCAAGGTGCAAGCACGGAGGCACAGTTTAGGAGAACAATAGGAGGGACCCCATCAGGTCCATAAGCTTTCCAAGGATTTAGGCCAGCGATGGCATGGAAAACATCATTGCGAAGAATTTTAATAGGTAGCATGAAGTAGTCAGAGAGTGGAGGAAAGAGAGGAACGAGCCCAGAATCGTCCAAGGTAGAGTTTTTAGCGAAGGTTTGAGCGAAAAGTTCAGCTTTAGAAATAGATGTGATAGCAGTGCTGCAATCTGGTTGAAATAAAGGAGGGAAAGAAGAAGAAGCAAAGTTATTGGAGATATTTTTGGCTAGGTGCCAGAAGTCACGAGGGGAGCTAGATCTTGAAAGATTTTGACACTTTCTGTTAATGAAGGAGTTTTTGGCTAGTTGGCGAACAGACTTGGCATGGTTCTGGGCAGAAATATAAAGTGCATGAGATTCTGGTGATGGAAGGCTTAAATACTTTTTGTGGGCCACCTCTCTATCATGTATAGCATGAAAGCAAGCTGTGTTAAACCAAGGTTTGGAAGGTTTAGGTCGAGAAAAAGAGCGAGAAATGTACGCCTCCATGCCAGACACTATCAACTCTGTTATGCGCTCAGCAAGTAAAGACGGGTCTCTGACACAGAAGCAGTAGTCATTCCAAGGAAAATCAGCAAAATACCTCCTCAGGTCCCCCCAACTAGCAGAGGCAAAATGCCAGAAGCACCTTAGGTTAGGGGGACCCTGAGGAGCGATTGGAGTGATGGGACAAAATACAGATATGAGATTGTGGTTAGAGGAGCCCAACGGAGAAGAGAGGGTGACAGCATAAGCAGAAGGATTAGAGGTCAGGAAAAGGTGAAGAATGTTCGGTGTATCTCGAAGACAGTCAGGAATATGAGTAAGATGTTGCACCAATTGCTCTAGGTCGTGGAGGATAGCAAAGTTGAAGGCTAGTTCACACAGGATGGTCAGTGAAGGGAGAGGAAAGTCAAAGCTGGTGGTAAACATTGAAGTCTCCAAGAATGGAGATCTCTGCAAAAGGAAAGAGAGTCAGAATGTGCTGCACTTTGGAAGTTAAGTAGTCGAAAAACTTCTTATAGTCAAAGGAGTTAGGTGAGAGATATAAATTTTGTTTGAGAGTGACTTTGTAGTTGTAGCCAGATGGTGGAAAACTCGGAAGATTCAAGAGCGTGGGATTACTTTACAAAATTTTCCAGTTGCTTCACCTTTAAAACACAAATCTGCAGCAGAATTTGCACAGTTCTTTTTAGATATCATATGTGAATTTGGCTGTATAGAAACATTGATCACCAACCAAGGGAGAGAATTTGTCAACGAACTGAATGACATCACATTTGCCAAGTTATAGATAGATCACAGAATTGCTTTAGCCTATCATCCGCAAACAAATGGATTGCAGGAGATTTAATCAAACCCTCAAAAAAACTCTATATATCGAACGTGTTTATGAAAAACAAAACGACTGGGATATGCACATAAAGAGAATGCTATTTGGATATCGTATTTCGGTCCATGCCAGCGCTGTCACCCCTTTCACTGCCATATCTAGGAGAGATCCCATGCTTCCAATCTACCTAGATACTGGATCATGTGAGGCGGTAGGAACTAGGGTAAAGACAGCAGAGACTGTTAAAGAGCTACAGAGAGATTGTTGTCAGAAAAAAGGCAGCTGAAGAAAAAATCACTATGAATATTACTAAAGCTCAAAACAGACAAAAGAAGAACTGTGATGAAAGACATACATCTGAATATAATGAAATAGTTGAGGGCTCATTAGCACAATTAAAAAAGCAGCAAAAATAATCACTGAAAGGGAGGAAAAATAGAAGCAAAATACATAGGCCCATACGAAGTTGTTTCTCTTGTAAGCAAAGGACGCGCAAAACTGAAAAACGTTGCATCAAATAAAGAACAAAAAAACTTATACCACATAGTGAATTTATAGGTGTACAAACAAGATGGCACGAACGGTTTTATGCAAGATGACATCACTGTAGCAGAAGAACCATACAACGCATCTGTGAATGAGCAACAATACCCTGAACAAACGGGAGTCCTATATATTCCAGCACAAGAGAAAGTAATTTTACTCATGTTTGTAGATGAGGAAGCTTTCAGAAAGGTGGAAAAAGGAAAACAAGTCACAGAAAATGAAATAGAGTCAAAACAAGAGAAGCTCTTGGTATGCTCTTAAAGATGTTTACAAATACATGGATGCAATTACAACACTTCATGCAACACTTAGAGCAAAGAAGGACGACATTCCAGGGGCAAGGATATGTCAAGAATGTACAGGAATGTACAGATGGACGCTAAGTGGTCGAGTGTGAGTCATGTTGCGAATAGTACCACACTACTTGTCTTAGAACAACACAATTATAAGGCCATAAACACAAAATTATAAGGCCTTATGGAGCTGTCTTAAGTATAATCCAGTCCCACAGTCAAAAAGACAATAGATAAAATGAATTAACGCTCCTCTAAAATCCGTGATTTTTAATTGCTTTTTAAGTACTTTTTTTTAGTTGGTCTTCCAATAAAGACTTCTTTTTTACCATTATCCTGATAATCTGATAATGACAAGTATAATGAGGCATCACCATTGTTCTACCTGAAACTGCTTTTGACTCCGACATAGACAGCAATGAAATAATATCAGTAACCAAGGAACATGACGGACGACATGGTTTAACATTATGATGTGCTGCCTACATACTATCATTGACAGCATTGACAGGGTGACAGCATAAGCAGAAGTATTAGAGGTCAGGAAAAGGTCAAGAATGTTGGGCGTATCTCCAAGATGGTCAGGAATACGAGTAGGGTGTTGCACCAATTGCTCTAGGTCGTGGAGGATATGAAAGTTGAAGGCTAGTTCACCAGGATGGTCAGTGAAGAGAGAGGAAAGCCAAAGCTGGTGGTGAACACTGAAGTCTATAAAGAATGGAGATCTCTGCAAAAAGGGAATAGAGTCAGAATGTGCTTCACTTTGGAAGTTAAGTAGTCAAAGAATTTCTTATAGTCAGAAGAGTTAGGTGAAAGACATACAGCACAGATAAATTTAGTTTGTAAGTGACTCTGTAGTCGTAGGCAGATGGTGGAAAACTCGGAAAATTCAAGAGTGTGGACACGGGAGCAGGTTAAATCATCGTGCAGATAAACGCAACATCCAGCTTTGGATCGAAAATGAGGATAGAGAAAGTAGGAGGGAACAGAAAAGGGGCTACTGTCAGTTGCCTCAGACACCTGAGTTTCAGTGAGGAAAAGAAGATGAGGTTTAGAAGAGGAGAGGTGGTGTTCTACAGATTGAAAATTAGATCTTAGACTGCGAATGTTGCAGAAGTTAATGAAGAAAAAGTTGAGGGGGTGTCAAGACACTTAGGGTCGTCAACAGAAAGGCTGTCCGACCTAGGGACATTTATGGTCCCCTCCCTAGATGGGAACTCCGAGGCTGGTGTAGGAGTCGCCATGATGATTTTGAAATTTTTGAGTGAAGGGTTATTAGGTGCTTGTAGTTTTGTGTGGAGGAAGAGAGTTGTTTTTAGACGGCAGGCTGTGACTGCCCCCTTGTGTTGTAAGACACAAAGGGAAATGTTCAGTGAGGTCACAGCTGAGCTTAATGATAAGTTCACAGCACCCCCTGAACAGTGCTTTAGACCTCAATGGGAGTAATTATCGTTTCAGACAGACTATGCGCAGGAGAGGATAATGATCTGGCTTGGTGATGGCACTGAGGGCGCGGTAATCACCAGTGACCTGCCACTCTCCTGGCTTGCTCCTGGGAGTAAAGGTGTAAAGGAGATGCCCTCAGTGATCTTGAAGGGTGAATGATGCCAGCAATCAACAAGTTTTGGAATGCTTCCTTCGCTGTCTTCAGTTTGTCAGGTGGTAGACATCTGGAAGAGGCAAAGATAGGTGATGCACTTCCTGTGTCAACAAAATAAGAGGCTTTAAGTGTAGAAGTTTTCACTGTTTCTATCTGATGTGGTTTCATGACAGATATGTACTTTTCAAGAAGGTTCTGCACTTGTTTATGAAAACACAACACTTCATTTACCACATAACAAGGAGTCTGTTTTAAAGCACCAGATAGCACTGTGTTACACTGTCACGTACGCTGCTTGCCTTACAGTCAACTATTAAGCCAAAATGCGATAAGAAGTCATGGTCCAGAAGTGGTGTAGTAACATTAGCCACTACAAACACCTAGGCCGATGTCCTTTTCAGTTCTGGTAACTTAAGGTGTAGCAAAACTTCCATAAATCTTAATGTTTTCTCCACTAGCACTAGAGATAGGCACAGGAGTTGGTTTGAGAAAGTGTCATGTGATCTGTGTAAAGTCTATGATAGTCACATCAGCACCAGTGTCTACCACAAACTTGATTCTTGTAGTGCCAACAAAAGCTGTGACTTCTAGGAGTGGCAGGCCAGTGGCAGCAGTACAGACCTGCCCATGTAGTTTACAGAACCTGACGTGGAAGCTGTTATTTTAGACAAAGTAGGCCGATTTGGAGAAGCAGGTCGTGAAGATGGCCAAGTGTGGAGAGATGACAGCTAGTTAAGCCATTGGCACCAGGGTTTGCAAATTTGAGCTCTTGACCCAAAGTAAATGTGAGCCTGATAAACTACTGGTTTCTGGCCTTCGTGAAAAGGCTTTACCTTGTAATTCAGCTGACTGTGATTAAAACCGTGCCTCAGGTTCCTAGGCGGCATAGTGGATGATTGAACTATGTTGTGTCTGCAGCAAGACACTGCGGCTGTGATTTGACTAAGTAGAAACTCATCGCCTTGTTTTGTTAGTTGATTCTGTGGCAAATCCTTTTGTGCAGCCAAGACAGTACCAATTATTGATGGGAAAGCTTGTGTAAATTTGTGTCGCACTAAATCTTCACTGACACCCACCTTGTTAGAGAAGATGAGTAACTCATTCATGTAGGCAGACAGCCATCCAGTCATCGTTGCGGTGGAGATTAGTTGTTCAAACAGCTCCAGCTTCGTCTGTTCAAACATCTGGATCACTTCAGGCTTCACATCCCTGAAAGATCTTGAGTTCAACGTTCCCACAGAGAGCTGGCCAACAACCCTGGGTGTAAATGCTGATAAAATGTGGTAGAATTTAGTCACTTCTGTAGTGATGCATTGTAGGTGAAATTGAGCTTCCATTATGATGAACCATCCTTCCACTGATGAATCCAAGAATGGAGGTGGTTTGATGGAAACATATTGTGCTTCACCTTTCACCCTCTGCTCTTCATTTTCACCCACCTCATCACTGTCACTCTGGTCACTTGTGTTACTCTGGGGTTAACAGTTGTGGGGTTCATATAGTACTTCAGTGACGGAGTGAGTAAAATGAAGTCCAGCAAGGATGTTTCTTGGGAATGTATTGAGGCAACAGTATATAGTAGCCAGAAGTAAACTGTGTACTGGCCAGGAGCTGACTGATTCGGTGGGCAGACACAGCTATGAAGTAAACTAATGCATGAAGCACTGAAGCTTCGTTATATGACAAAACATGAGTGAAACTAAAGAAGGCAACAATAATATAAACATAACCACAATAACCATCATTAACAACTCACCAAGATAATCATTACAATAAAATAATTTACATAAGTGTCACATGTAGCACTGTGCCATTGTTTTGGTTTCTCATCCACTCTTATATTGCAAGTTGCATACAGACCGCTTAGGTGGTTTTAATATCCGTGTAACATTTATAATGTTTCTAAGTGACTTTTTTTTATTTATATATATTATAAATGTTTAACAATAAATAACAGCTGTTAGATGATGTAAGACATATCTGGTGTGGGTTACATATGCTGAAGAGGAGGTACAGTGAGAAACAAGCTTCTTTCTCCCAATAAATTCGTCTTTATTAACGTCCGATAATTTTTTAGGAAGTTGGTGCTAATAGATTGTGACAATTTGGCTGTTTTTCAATGATTTATTACTAGTAGTATTATTAGTAACAATATTTGTGCTTAGTGTATTACTGTTTCAACTCTGCAGCTATAGGCCTAGGCTTAAAGACCTTGGCATCTGTATTACAGCCGCATTAGATGCATGCTAATTATTTGACACCTCTTTTTCAAGTAAAAAAAAAAAAAAAAAAAAAAAAAAAATGTGTCTAATGCGCTGGCAAATATGGCAGTGCTTATATTTCTAGTATGCATTGTAACAAGTTATGTGAGTGACTATACTAACGAGAGCTCATAGGAGGTACAAGGTTCCCATTATTCTTCCCCTGTGTTCCACCACAACTACACTGAGCTGCCACCCACTTGTGCTTTGGGATACAGACGGTAAGGGTAGGACTTGCAACAATAATAATAATAATAATAATAATAATAATAATAATAATAATAATAAACATGTAATAGGTGTTTTAAGGTGCAGGTCAACTTAAAGGACTTTTCTTCAGCTGCTGGGGGGATTTTGATTTTTAGACACATCACAGACATGCTGGTCATAAAGAGACCGCCTGCATGCGCCACGCCAAGTGTCGTGCTGGTTGCAGCGAGTGACATATCCCTGTAAATTATTTATTTATTTATGTATTTATTTATTTATTTTTCAATATGTAGAGATTTATCTGCATTCTGATCACTATCATGTTCATGAGAGATTTTCCTACTTAATGTAATAATATATTTCAGCATTCAATGATTACCTGTTGAAAATAGCGAGCATAAGTAAAACGTTTTAATTTTTTTTTTTTTTTTTTTTACATCTTCACAATTCAGCTCATCGTAATACCATTTCCTTTTTTGTTTTGTCAGATTTTTTCCATACATCTTTATTCTACAGTCACTTCTGAGTCTGATGGTGTCAACCAAAATTGGCTATCACGTATATGAAGTGAGGTATGGCATATTATTTGTGCATTTTGCACACTTGATAAACTGAACTATGCAAAATGCTGCAAAATGATGGATCTGACGGAGAAATGTCATAAAAAAAAAAAAAAAGATGTGCCATCAAGTGATAGACACCAAAAAGTGTTCCTGGTTAAATCATCATTCCACCCTCCAGGGGCCAGGTTGAGTGGAGGGTTGTAGAGATGTTTGGTAACAATATTAGAACCCTTTTGCTCTGCTCAGGGAATGATAATAATAATAATAATAATAATAATAATAATAATAATAATAATAATAATAATAATAATAATAATAATAATGATGATGATAGTAATCTCTCTATCTATATACCAGGCTAGTAATTGTGACAGCATTATTTCGATCTTGATGCGCTGCCCCATGCTAGTTTCCCGCACTTCACATAAGAAGCTACTAGTGTTGGCTAGGCTGGCCTCTGAGCCGTAAGTACCAGGCTGTGCACTCATTGTACCACCATAGTTTACTTCAATATATATATATATATATATATATATATATATATATATATATATATATATATATATATATATATATATATATATATATATATATATATATATATATATATATATATATATATATATGACAAACTTTTACTACATGTTTCATTGACACACCATACACATTACAAACTTAACTAGAACATATGGTAGCGATGGTTGGATGGAGAGGATAGTTTGGCATCCCAGTTTCCCGTGTCTGACTTTCTCCTGCCTGCTACTCATGCCCTCCACCGCCACATGTGCTAGCTGCTGATTTTAAAAAAGGTTTGAACAAAAAGTTGCCATTGACTTCAATCTTCACCTTGTGCCTTCAGCTACATACTACAGCTGGGATGGAGGGTCAACTTGCCATCATAGTATAGTTCCATGCCTGTCTCCTTTGCCCTTTCCACATCGACTGCTTTGCTATTTTATTATTATTATTATTTATTTATTTATTTTTTTTTTTTATGTAGAAGGGGCTTCAATGAAGGGCAACAATTATATGGAAAAAAAAAAAAAGCCCCGGTGAGGTAGTGGTTTCCAGAGTCAAAAGCGGCATAAAAATTAAAGCATAAGTGTCTTGAAACCTCTCTATTGAAAGAATTTAAGTCATAGGAAGGAGGAAACACAGAAACAGGAACGGAGTTCCAGAGTTTACCAGAGAAAGGGATGAATGATTGAGAATACTGGTTAACTCAGGTGGACTGAATAGGGGTGAGAGAAAAAAGTCTTGTGCAGTGAGGCCACAGGAAGAGGGGAGGCATGCAGTTAGCAAGATCAAAACATCAGTTAGCATAAAAATAGCAGCAGAAGATGGAAAGAGATGCAACATTACAGCAGTGAGACAGAAGCTGAAGATAGAGGAGAGGAGTTGATAAGACAAAAAGCTTTTTATTCCACCCTATCTAAGAGTGGTAAGAGTGGGAACCCCTCCCCCCAAAAAACATCTGAAGCATACACCATACATGGACAGATAAGGCCCCTGTACAGAGCTAGCAGCTGTGGGGGGTTGAGAAAAACTGGTGGAGATAACTCAGAACACCTAACTTCATTTTAGCTAGAGATGAGATGTGAAGTTTCCAATTTAGATAATAAAGGACAAACCAAGGATGTTTAGTGTAGAAGAGGACAGTTGAATATCATTGAAGAAGAGGGGATAGTTATCTGGAAGGTTGTGTTGAGTTGACAGATAGAGGAATTGAATTTTTGAAGCATTGAACAACACTAAGTTTGCTCTGCCCAATCAGAAATTTTAGAGACAAAAACTCAAGTGTTCCATGGCTTTCCTGCATGAGCTTTTTGCTTCCTGAATGGTTGGATGTCTATGAAAAGAAATGGTAAAATGTAGGGTAATTTCATCAGTGCAGGAGTGGATAGGACATGAAGTTTGGTTTAGAGAGAGTGGGTGACAGAACAAAACCCTGAGGAACACCACTGTTAATAGACTTAAGAGAAGAACAGTGACTGTCTATCATAGCAGCAATAGAATAGTTGGAAAGGAAACTTGAGATGAAGTTAAAGAGAGGATAGAAGCCACAGGAGGGTAGTTTGGAAATCAAAGCTTTGTGCCAGACTCTATCAAAAGCTTTTGATATGTCTAAATCAACAGTAAAAGTTTCACTAAAATCCCTAAAAGAGGATGGCCAAGACACAGTAAGGAAAACCAGATCATGAGTATAGCAGCCTTGATGGAACCCATACTGGCAATCAGATAGAAAGTTGTAAAATGATAGATGTTTAAGAATCTTCCTGCTGAGGATAGACTGAAAAACTTTAGAGAGACAGGATATTAAAGCAATAGGACAGTAGTTTGAGGATTAGAAAGGTCACCCTTGCTAGGAACAGGCTGAATCTAGACAAAATTCCAGTAAGAAGGAAAGGTACATGTTGATAGAATTGGAAGAGTTTTGATTAGGCAAGGTGCAAACACAGGGGGTACAGTTTCAGAGAATAGGAGGGACCCCATAAGCCTTCCAAGAGTTTTTAACCAGCGAGGGCATGGAAAACATCACTGTGAAGGATCTTAATAGATAGAATAAAATAGTCAGAGGGTGGAGGAGAGGGAGGAACAAGCCCTGAATCATCCAAGGTAAAGATTTAAAAAAAAGTTTGAACAAAAAGTTTAGCTTTAAAAATAGATGAGATGGCAGTGGTGCCATCAGATTGAAACAAAGGAGGGAAAGATGAAGAAGCAAAGTTATTGGAGATGTTTTGGTTAGGTGCCAGAAATCATGAGGATTAGATCTTGAAAGATTTTGACACTTTCTATTAATGAAGGAATGAAGTGTTGGAGAACAGATCTGGTATGATTCCAGACAGAAATATAAAGTGGATGAGATTCAGGTGATGGAAGACTTAAGTACCTTTTGAGGGCCACTTCTCTATCATGTATAGCATGAGAACAGGCTATGTTATACCAAGGTTTGGAATGTTTAAGCCAAGAGAAAGAGTGAGGAATGTACACCTCCATACCAAACACTATCACTTCTGTTTTGTGCTCAGCACACAGAGAGTGGTCTCTGGGATGGAAACAGTAGTCATTCCAAGGAAAATCAGAATTATCCCTCCTCATGTCCCCCCATTTAGCAGAGGCAGAATGTTAGAAGAACTTCAGCTTTGGGGATCCTGATGTGAGACTGGAGTGATAGAATAAGATACAGATACAAGTATGAGGTTGTGATCAGAGGAGCCCAACAGAGAAGATATGTAGGGTTACAGCATAAAAGGAAGGATTAGAGGTTAGGAAAAGATCAACAGTGTTGGGGTATCTCCAAGACAGTCAGGAATACAAGTAGGGTGTTGCACCAGTTGCTCTAGGTCATGGAGGATAGGAAAGTTAAAGGCTTGTTCATCAGGATTACCAGTGAATGGAGAGGAAAGCTAAAGCTGATGGTGAACATTGAAATCTCCAAGAATGGAGATCTCTGCAAAGTGGAAGAAAGTCAAAATATGCTCTACTGTGGAAGTTAAGTAGTAAAAGAATTTCTTATAATCAGAGAAGTTAAGTGAGAGGTATACAGCACAGATAAATTTAGTTTCAGAGTGACTCTGTAGTCATAGCCTGATAGCGAAAAATTCAGAAGATACAAGAGTGTGGGCACAAGAACAGGTTTAGTCATTGTGCACATAGATGCAACATCCAGCTTTGGATTGAAAATGAGGATAAAGGAAGTACGAGGGAACAGAAAAGGGGTTACTGTCAGTTTAGTAGAGGAGAGGTGGTATTCTATAGATTGCAAATGAGATCTATGGCCACGAATGTTGCAGAAGTTAATGAAGAAAAGTTGAGGGGGGGCGTCAAGACACATAGGGTCTATACCAGAAGAGCAATAATTTTTGGTTCCCTTCCCAGATGAGGATTCCAAAGCTGGTGTAGGAGTCACCATATTTAATTTAGAATTTTGAGTGGAGGATGCGTATGTGTAAGTAAGTGCATGTAATTTTGTGTAAAGGAAGAGAGTTGTCTTTAGAGGGCAGGTTGTGACTGACTCCTTGTGAGACAGAAAGGAAAATGTTTAGTGAGGTCACAGCTGGGTTATTGATGAGTTCACAGCATCCCTTGATCCTGTGTTTGAAACCGCAATGGGAGTAATTATTGTTTTGGCAGGTGTCTACTGCCTCCTCCTCCTTCATGCCTGCTTCTTCTGTGACTTTGGACTTCTCAGCTGCCAGTCTTCACATCCATACTACTTCATGGACTGCTTTGCTGTGTTCGCTGTGTTCCTGTCTGCTTCTTATGCAACTTTTGAGTTCTCAGCTTCCAGTCTTCTCATCAATGCCACAACATAGGCTGCTTTGCTGTGTTCTTGTCTGCATCTCATGTGACTTTGGACTTCTTAGCTGCTAGTCTTCTCATTCATGCAACCCATCAACTGCTTAGCTGTTGTTCCAGTATGCTTCTTATGTGACTTTGGACTTCACAGCTGCTAGTCCTCACATCTGCCCAACTTCAGGACTTTTTTGGTCAAGCTTGTTCCTGTATACCTACTTTTGTCAGCTTGTGCTCCTATCAGCATATGATATTGCTCTGCACCTGGCTTTCCTGCTGGTTTTTGCATATCCTGCCAGTTGCCATTATGCCTGCTCCTGCTGCTGCTGTTTCCTAGTCAGGTTTTCCCTTCCTGCTTGCCTAATTGCTCCAGCTAGCTTATATTGCTGCCATTTTCCCTGTGATTTCTTTCATGCCTCTTGGTAGTTTTTCAATGGCTGAATACTCTGCTATGATATCATTATTTGTGTTACAGCACAAATTGATACACATAGGTATTTCTTGATGTTATTATTTGTGTCTTTTGTTCACACAGTATACACATACATTTATTATTTTTATTTCTATTGCATGTGACCTGTGTATCACCCAGTGTGCTTGTGTCACTCCATATCATGTTTTGTTTGCAATGAGGGTGTAACTAAGATGTTGGGCTGAGCATTGTGATGGCATCATTTCCAACTTTGTATGCTGCCCTATGCTGCTGTTTCCCATGCCTAACCTGACAGGCTGGTTATGACTAGGCTGGTCTCAGAGCAGTATGCGCCAGGCTGTGCACTCCTTGTACCACCATAGTTTACTTTGATTTCAAGCAAGCTCTTACTACATGTTTCATTGGCACTCCTGGCCACACCATACATATACTAAAAACAAGTTAAACTCAACTATAATACAATCCCACACAGTGAGGACCAAACATACACACATCATCTTTGACCCATTGGCACCTGTGTACATAATTCTGCAGCTCTATTTATCATCATCAATATCTTCAGTGTACTTATCTATATCTGATGTCTATTCCTATGAACTCTCTCCAAGGGGATGACAATAACAGATTTCCACAGAGCAGCATCTTAAAGGGCAACTGGAGAACATACTGCAAAAATTCCAGGTAATATATATTTGTGCAATAGTTGTATTAACTGGTGCTCAGTGGATGATTGGGCTAACACCTCAATGTCACAGAATCATCTGGATCATCAAAAATACCTTACCATTTTTGGAAAGAGTCTCTTAGAGAGGATTCTTTCACTGAATAATAGTCTTAAACTACCCTGTCATTCAGGCAACCCTGAGTATTCCTTATCTACAGCTGAGCTAAGTTTGATGCCAGTCACCACTTATTTACTGAAGAGCTACTTCTGAGTGGCAAAATTATCATTGCACCTGTGAATCTCCATCACCACTTTGAGGATAGTAAAAACAGACAAGGATGAACAAATCCCAGCCCAGTACTATCTTGGTTAGAATATAGAAGACAGTAAGAATACAAAAGATGGCATATGTAAGAGAACAGCATATCTTCATTTTGGAAGAGATCACCCACCACCAGTTATTATCATTATTGACTAACTGAACATCAACAATGTTAACTTAATGCTGCAACATTCTGCTTGATTGTCTGTCAATGGTTTTAGTTACTGTGCTAGTAACAATAGCAACTATCCCCCCAAAATTGACCAGGATGGATGGAGTAATTGCCACATGTCACTGCAAGGCAGGACAACAATACCCATTAATTGGGATCTGTTGGGATCCCTGCTATACAACACTGATGAATGCTTATGGGAGTGCCATCTGTAGATCACATATTCCAGCTGGGTTTCACTTTGTTTTCTCATCATCCTGCCTTTCTTCCTACTTGCTCCCTTGCTCCTTTCCTGCCTCTTTTTCACCATCTCTGCCATACATACAGTCTTTATCAGTAGTTATTGTTGGGAACACCATTGTATAGGATTTGTGCCAAGTTATATCATCATTATTATTATATGTTCTGCTGTAAACAACATATTTTTGCTGTCTTGGATTAACTGAGAGCTACTTATACATTTTCCTGTAACCTTGTAACCTTGCTGAATGCTTGAAAACTGCTGGTGACTAAGTTTTTCATGCTTTGGGGTAAACTATATCTGAAATGAGAACTGTGAGTACTTTTCATGTTCACCTTCATTTTACCTTATGGTAAAAAAAAAAAAAAAAAAAAAAAAATCATCAGCAGGTGCCAGCATCCACCTGAGCACATTTGATTGATGCTGAATGGGTTTATGATAATAACAATATTACTGCTACAACAATAACTACTACTACTACTACTACTACTACTACTACTACTACTACTACTACTACTACTACTGTTACTTATTATATTATTATTATTATTATTATTATTATCAATATTTATAGTTTCAGAAAATACATGCTTTTTGGAGTAAAGAGAGGTGTTGTATGGTTTGGTGATTTCAATTCACTTTAAACAGGTCCTGGGTTTGAATCTTGGGGAAAACTGAGGCAAACTGGCAAGTTTTAAATTGATCACTCCAAGATGTAAGCTGTAATTTTGCTTCCAATCAAGAGTAAAAAAAAGTGTGTCATTATTTCAAGATATAATCTATGCCATACCCTCTTAGGGAAACAAAACTTTGTGTATACAAGTGTTCATAATTGCATTTGTTAGTAACATAATTCTATAGAGAGAATGAGAGACTCAACACTAGGAAGGTGCCTGGCCCTAATGATGTCTCTCTCTTCCTGCTGAAGCACTGTGCAGATGAGCTGACATGGTCCCTTACACACGGAGAGACGATGAATTTGTTAAAAAGAGTAAGAATGGCATTGATTTCCATGCTAAGACCAAGATTGAAATATGTGGCAGTGGTGTGGTCTCCTCATACAAAGAGGAATATTATAAAATTAGAAAGAGTACAAAGAGCAGTCACTAAGATGGTTCTGGAGTTGAGTAAATCAACCTATGAATAGAGATTAAGAATGTTAGAAATTCCTACCCTTGAAAATAGGAGAGAGAGAGAGAGGAGATTTGAATAGAATGAATAGAATGAATATAGAATGATAAATGGTATGGAAAATGTGGACAAAGAAGGTTTCTTAAATTTAGACACACAGAGTACAAGGGGACAAAATAAGTTGAAGAAAGTTAACTGTAGAAGAGACATTAAAAAGTATAGTTTTCCTCACAGAAGTGTGAACAAATGGAATGAACTCAGTGAAGATGTTGTAAATGCTGAAACTGTCAGTGCTTTTAAGACCAAACTAGATAGATATAGAGGCGGGATACTATGACATTACTTCTCTCCCATAAACCACAACTAGGTAAAACTAGGTAAATGCATCTTTTGGCAATGCCTACATACCAGCACCTGGCCCACTGCATGGAAGGAGGTTCAGGTCACACCCATACATGAAAAGAAGGATAAAGGAGACCTAACAAACTACTGTCCCATCTCCCTCCTGTCAGCCTGTCAGCTGCACATGGTGCTCTCACAGTGCTGCATAAGACACAGGTACATCAATTACCTCACCTCATGGCACTTTAGGTCCCCTGGAGGAGAGTGGTAGTGTCTGACATCCTCCTTGAGGTGCTGAGGTAGTGCTCAGTGAGGTGTCAGCATGCCTTGTCCCATGACACCACGGTGCTGTGGAACACCATCTCAGCAGTGGATGTCACCAGGATGTCCTCCCAGCAGATGAAGTGTGTTGCTTATGCCTGGCTTCAGACACCTACCTGATAGTGACAATAATGCAGGGTGACAAGAGAAGTGGAAATGCCTGACAGTGACAGTGCCATGAAGTACCAAGGATGAAATAATGTGTCTGACAGTGACAGTGCCTTGAAGTGATGAAGGAGTAATAGTGTGCCTGATCATAACAGTGACTTGAAGTGACAAGAGAGTAATAGTGTGCCTAACAGTGACAGTGCTGAGAAGTGGAGATGTAATAATGTGCCTGACAGTGACAGTTTAAGTTAGTGATCAGGGAAGTAAAAGAGCCTGATAGTGACAGTGCCAAACAATGACAAGGGAGGTGTGAGTGACTGATGACAGGGCAGTGACTCCCTCGTTTACAAAGTTGTCCTGTGGAGCAGCTTTCAGATGAATGACACTAGACAGTGATGACTCTTAACTTAATAACAAAGCTCCCTTTTAAAAAGTAATGGAATCTTCTTTTCTATGTACATACTCCTGTGAGGTCCACTCAGCATTGCCAATGCTGGCCAAGATAGTAACTCTAAAACACTAGTAGTGAGCTTCTCTTGACCCATTCATTGGTGGTAGGGAGTAAGGAGTTGGAGGGGTTGAGAGGTAACAGAGGTCTCCCTACCACCAATGAATAGGTCGAGCAAAGCTCACTTCTAGTGTTTTGGAGTTACTATCTCGGTCAGCACTGGCAATGCTAAGTGAACCATGCAGGAGTGTGGCCAACTGTTCATAGTGTTTAAATGAAAAGAGAGAGAGAGAGAGAGAGAGAGAGAGAGAGAGAGAGAGAGAGAGAGAGAGAGAGAGAGAGAGAGAGAGAGAGAGAGAGAGAGAGAGAGAGAGAGAGAGAGAGAGAAAATATATAAACAAAGACAGAATGATTAAGCTCTTCTTTTATTTGTGTAATTTTTCAGGATACACTAAATTTGTGAATGTCATCCCAACTGCCTAAAAGTACATGCTACCATAACCCATGTGACAAACACATTCTCAGGGTAACAGGCGGTGACAGCACGTACAGCCAAGGTGACGTTATCTCCTCGACCCTCAATTATTTCACGGCCAATACTGGAACTGTGAAGAAAAAATAACTTTAATTTGTGGCAACTAAACTTTGTTTTCCTAGAGTGACTAAGTGAGAAACTTGATTGAGGGAAAACAATAAAGACTAGTGGAATAAACAGATCTGCAAACAGACAAAAACACATAATATGAATCTTCTGGGTAATGAAAAGTAGTCAAACATAAAACATCAGAGAAATGCTATAGTTTTGAATGTCTTCTTTTATGTTCTTTGTGACCATGTTTCATATGTCTCATGTTCTGGAAAAATGAGAACATTGTAGGCACAAAATAAAATTTAACATGATCAAGACAATGACTGAATATTTTTATCCTGATATCCTTGGTGTTGCTGGTTTGAAACCTCTGTCCACATGTTACCTTGTTCTGAATCCTAGTTTATCTCCTTTATCAATATCTTATTCCTTGTCTTTCCCTTCCATGATAACCATCCTGGTGCTGTTCCAGTCTCAGTTACATCGGTGAACCATCTGCTGCTTTTTATTTCTTTGGCCAAATCCACTGGTTCCCATTTTAAGATTTGTAAGTAGGAATAAATAAGTGTTACCAACCATCAAATTGAAATCCATTGACAGTTTGATTCTGTTTCTTATATAATCATTAGATTAAGTCTTTGGATAGTCAGTCCATCATGGATTTTGATTTTTTAAAAATATATGGAAATAAGGGAAGCTGCAAGAATCTATCAGGCCTATATGTGGTAGTCCCTGAATGAAACATACATACCTATTTCCACTATCATCCCCATCCATAAATTTGTATAATCTTATTTTAAAGTTCCCTAATAACTCAGCACTAACAATTGGATTACTGAGTCTATTCTATTAATCTATTACTTTATTTGAGAATCAATTCCTTCATATCTCTTTCTTGAATCTAAATTTTTCAAGCTTGGACCCATTATTTCTTGTTCTATCCTGATTACCAATTACTGATAATTTTGCTTATGTCACCCTTCTTATAACCCTTATACTACTTAAAAAAGTTCTATGAGGTCCCCTCTTAAGCTACATCTCTCAAAGGAAAGTAAATTTAAAAGCTTCAGTTTCATTTTGTAAGAAATACTCATCCCCTGTATCCTTTTAATCATTTTCCTTTGTACTGTTTCTAATAGATCTGTATCCTTCCTGTAATATCAGGACCAGAACTGCACAGCATAGTCTAGATGAAGTCTGACCAGCACCTAATGTAACTTTAATATTACTTTGGAACTTCTACTTTTAACACTTCTAAAAATAAATTCTAATACCTGATTTGCTTTATTTCTGGCCTCTACACATTGTTTTGTTAGATGGAAATCAATGCCAACTATAACTCCTATATCTTTTTTGTTCCCTGAACTTACAAGTACCTCATTTTTTATTGTGTACCTTGTGTGAGGGTTTCTTCTACCTACACTAGGTACTTTGCATTTGTTAATATTTTTTTTTATTTTCACTGTTCTTTTGTTCTACCTTGTGGTCTAAGGTACTCATAATGCTTCAAATGAATGGTGGTCTCAACTTGCAGGTTACTTCCTTAGAGGAGATTGTTTGCATCTGTGTTCTATCTGCTCTGCCCTGCATTGAAGTATTCTGCACACTTTATGTCATGTGAATCCATTATCAAAGCATATCTTCTACAATGATCTTCAGGAAAAGCTCTTGTATGAGATGGGAGGAGAGAGGAATTGCAGCAGAACATACAATGACTCCAAAAGCAGGTACATAACATGCTGACACTTTTTATAGGACTGATTCAAGACCATGATTTTTTTTTTTCATGTGTGTTTGTGTATATTTACCTAGTTGTCTAGTTGTAATTTACAAGGCCTGAGCCCTTAAAGTTGTGCACACTTATTGCCGATACTACATCCTCACTTAGGTTGTTCCAAACTTCTATATTTCTCTGTGGGAAACTATACTTCTTTACATTACTCAAGCATCTTCTTAGTTTTTTGCTGAGCCCTCATGCGCAACTTGTATTTCTTACTTCTCTTAGAAGCAGTTTCTCATTATCTGTTTCTTCCACTCTATTCCACAATTTATAAATTAGTATTAAATCTCCCCTTTCTCTTCTTTGTTCTAATGTTGGCAGATTAATTTCCTTTAACCTGCCATCATATGTTAATTCTTCCAGTTCTGGAATCATCTTCATTGCCATCCTTTGAATCCTTTCTATTTTTTTTCACGTTTCTTCTTGTGGGGCAACCACACTGATTCAGCATATTCCAGCTTTGGTCTAGTCATAGTGTTAATTATCATTCTCATCATTATCCATGTAGTGGAATGCTATTCCAATATTTTTCACCATTTCATATGTATCTCTGAATATCTTTTCTACATGCTTCTCCGACTGTTGACTATCCTGTATTATTACTTCCAGATCTTTCTCTTCTTGTACTCATATTATTTCTTCATTTCCCATTTTATGTCCATTTTGGTCTCTTTTCACTTTTTCCCATTTCCATTACATGACACTTTTTCACATTAAATTCCATCTCCCATTTCTTACTCCAATTCCATATTTTATTTAAATCCTCTTGTAGAATTTCAGTCTTTTTTGTTTCTATATGTTTATGTAATTTTGCATTGACTGCAAACAAGCTCTTTACTCCTTCAGGCATATCATTTATGTAGACCAATACTTTTGGTGCCAGCACTCATCCTTGTGGTACTCCATTATTTACTTTTCTCCACTTCGGTTTTACATCTTTTACCACCATTCTTATTTCTCTTCCCTTTAACTTTTCATCCATTTTTTTTTCACTTAATCATTCTATGTTTTCTAACTTCTATAATACCCTGCTGTGGGGGAACTTTGCCAAAAGCCTTTTTTTAGATCTAAATAGAGTCTACCCATCCACCCCTCTCCTATGTTATATCAGTCACTTTAATAAAAGCTCATCAAATTTATTACACATGATCGCTTTTGTCTAAAGCCATACTGTTTTTCTGTTATTATATCAAGTTTTTCCTGAAATTCTGTCCACTGTTTCTTTATAACTTTTCACAGATCTTACATACTATGCTGGTCATTGATATTAGCCTATAGTTTATTGGTTCTTCTTTCTTTCCAGTTTTATAAATTGGCACTACATCTGATCTCTTCCATTCCTTAGGGACTTCCAGTTGATATTGAGCACTTAATTATATCATATACTGGTTCAATTAGTTCTTTCCTGCATTCTTTTAAAATGAAACCTGATACTTCATCTGGTCCTGTGGTTTTCTTCTCTTCTAGTTCCTCCATCATTTTATAAACTTCTTTAAGTATTATAATTTCCCATATTTGCTTTTGTGTGTTCTTGTCTTGTGGTTCTTTAAATTCTGATTCTTCTGTGAAAACTTGTTGAAACTTTTGTTTAGCAATTCACTCATGTCTTTTGGGTCTTCATATGTTTCATTTTCATCCTTCAATCTTTCAAATTTTTCTTTTAGTTTAATTTTCCCAATTATGAATCTGTAGAAGAGTTTTGGTTCATTCTTGCACTTTTCAACTATATCCTTTTCATTTCCTTTCTCTTCCTCTCTCTTTATTTTCACATAATCTTTAAGTCTTTATTTTTTTATTTAAATTTCTTTTCATTCTTATCCATGCTCCAACTCTTTTTTTTTCTTTGCACTTGTACATCTTCCAGTGAACCACACCTGTTTTTTTTTTCCTTTAGGTTTATATAATGGGACATATTCATTCATTCCTGCCTTATATATTTCCATAAAAATGTCATACTTATTTGCAACTCATTTTGTTCTTTTTAGCTTTTCCCAGTCAATTTCTTCATAAAATTTCTTAAGATCTATATTTGCTTTCTCCACAGTTTCTCCTATTTTCCTTTTATGATTCATCCTCTTCACTGACATCATTCTTGGTCTCTACTTCTATCATTACATGGTCACTTTACCATGGGGCACACATGTTTGTATTAGGTCTAGTCTTGCTGATTTGTCATCTCCCCTATATCTTGTATTTTCAGTCACCCATTGCATCATTATGTTTTTCATAGCTTCAGAAATCTTCCTCCCCATGCAATCTCATTTCCTCCTGGTTCAAATATTTCTCAATTTATTTCTTTGCAGTTGAAGTCACCATCCAATAATACTATTTTGTTACTTTTGATTAATTTACTCAGACACTGAATGGTATCTTCTATTATTTTCTCATATTCTTCCTTGTTCCAAGAATTTGTTTTGGGTGGTACATAGGTGTCAACATTTCTCCATTATTATTCTCCGAGTTAACAGTCACTAATTCTACATTTTCTTCTCCATACTGCACTATTTTTTTTCACCTCTTTTCTTGTCATTATCATTACACCTCTCCCTTCTTTACCAATCTTGTCTCTTCTCCATATATTGTAGTTATTGTTAACGACTCTCTGGTTTTCTTCTTTTATGTTTGTTTTTGTTAAACATACCTTCAGATTTTTCCACACACCATCTTTGGATTTTTCTCTTTTAAATAGTCTTCTAATTCCAGTTTTCTGTGTATCAATCCACCTATGCTGGTAAACATTGCATTTATTCCTTCAATTTTATTCTTCTTCTCTATTCTATTTTTGTTTATTTCTTTATCTTTATGTATCATTTCTTTACTCTATCTCCCAAAACTCTCAAAATTTTAAAATGTTTTTCTTCTATTCTTGATTCATTCTTCTCTTTACCCTCTTCATACATTTCTTTATTTTTTTTTTTTCATTCTTCTTCATTTCTGTTCTTCATGTATATATCCTTGCAGTCTTCTACTTCTTTTAGTTAGGATGTTCTTTCTAGTATCTCTTCTGCTGCTTGTTGTGATTTTAGTCTTATTTTTATAGATCTTGTTTTGCCTTCCATATAAAGCCCTAGTCTAACAACTTCCATTTCCTTGAATTTAGTGTCATCTTCATCATTTAGTTTCTTCAACAAATCCTTCACTGTTTTTTATTCTTCTTTACCTCTTTTCAATTTGTATGTTATATTTTTGGCCTTTATTCCATAAACTATAACTTTTTTCTTCTTATCTGCCGCATCTCTTACCAAATCTTCATTGTTTTTCAATGCCTTTACCACTTTCCTTTCTACATTTTCATTTTTTCTTTCACATGCTTATTAATTATTTCCTTGAAGTCTACATTTGCTTTTTCATTTTTTTATTTTCCAGCCTTTCACTTCATCCATGACTCCCTCTCTCACCCTCTTCTCACCTTTCACTTGCTCTGCTTTCAAATCTTTATTTTCTTTCATTACTTTCTCCATGTTATTTTGTAATTCTTAATTCTTTTAATATTCTGTTATTCTCTCATTCTCATCTCCTCCAGTTCTGCTTTCAGCTTGAAAATTTCTCAATCTTTTCCTATTTTTTTTTTTCAAATTATCCTGTAGGAATTTTACCTCTTCTATCATTATTTTCATTTTCCTCTGCTGTTCTGCATCATTTTCCACTTTTCTCAATCTCATTTTCAAAACCCTATTTCACTTTAATTTCAGTCCTGGTCACTAAATCCATCTAAGTTCACTTTACCCCTTGGGTCTGAAATTGCATACAGCATTTTTGTTTGTCAGCTAAACCATGAATCAAAAACACTTGCTATTTCCTCACCTATGGAATAACACTCAATCACTCAGACCCTACAAACATAATCCCTAGGCTGTCCTCTTCCAGGTCCAGTTACTAGTGTGAAATCTCTATAAAATCAACTCTTTACTGGCATTTGTTGTTATTGTTGATGTATGTGTGCATTTACCTAGTTGTGTTTACCTTGTTGTGAGATACAGGATAAGAGCCACACTAGGCTCATGCTGTCCCATTTCCATATTGACTTTTATCCAAATTTTCTTTAAATTTATGGACTCTCCTATGGTCTTCTTTTCTTGTACTGATGTTTTTATCCATTACTAAGAACTGAACCAATGCATGATCACTTTTTTCTATTGGGTTCTTATGCTTCAAATGCTCAACTATAACTTGTTCCTTGGTAAAAATTAGATTGAGTCTTGATGGCATTTCATTTCCTCTGAATGTCGTGTCTCCTTTAGCCCAATGTGTAAGAATATTCTCAATAGCCAACCAACTCCAGTGATTTGTTCCCCCCTTGATGACTCACTACCTTCTGTGGTCCAGCTTTCCCAAGATATCTCTTTACAATTAAAGTCTCCCATCACTAGTACATCTTCATTTTCTTCAAGCAACTTGGATAAACATGCCCTTTTGTCTTCCAACTTTCTCTTGTATTCTTCCTCTCCTCATGACTTGGAATTAGGGGGAACTTTAGTCATTACAGTATTTTGGCATCTTCCCAGATTTCTTTTTAAGCTTACTTTCAGTACCTCTGCCTCCCCCTCTCCACATTTAGTAGACTCCACTGTCAATTCTTTTCTAACTAGGAGTATCACACTTCCACCCTGCTTAGATTTTCTATTTCTTATCCAGAGGTTGTATTTTTCATCTCCAATATTTAAAATGTCTATATCATTTAACAGTTTTGTTTCAACAATTCCCATGATATCTGGTTTCTCTTTTTTTTTTTAAATAATCTTTTACTTCCAACACTGCTGATATCAAACCATTTATGTTTGTATATGCCATTTTTAATCCTCCCCCTCTGCATAGTCCTTTCTCCTGTACCACTTTCTCAACCTCATGTCTATGACCTCCTAATAGAACTTCTTCTCCACCTCTGATCTTTCTTGTTTTTTTTTTTATTTGTTTCCTTCTTAGTTCATTTATAGTAGCTCTCTCTTCTCTGGTCCTATCTTTTTTCCCCACACTTGTTTGTACTCTTCAACTCCAGCCAGTCTCCAAGGTTTGCCTATTATTTCTTCAGCTGCTGTCTGTGACCTAAATCTTATTTTAATGGGACGTTGTCTACCCTCAACATATCTGCTCAGTCTTAAAATTTCTTCAATCTCTTCTGTCAGCTCCTTGTCTTCTTGTATTGTCTCTAGCATTTTATCCACACACCTCTTTTCCTTCTTTTCTCTTTCATGTCTCTGTGGTACACACTCCTTCATTAAGCCAAATACTACCACAGTCATTTTCCTATCTACTGTGTCTCTCACCAAGTTTTCTTTCTGCTTGATCACTTGAACAACCTTTCCTGTTAGCATACTGTCATTTTCCTTAGTTTGCTATTCATAAAGTCTTTCTTCTTTTCCTCCTGTTCCTTCTTCCAAATTTTTTTGCTTTACATTCAACTAATTAACTTTTTCTTTATACTACACTGTTTTCTCCTCATATAATGCCAATTTTGTGTGTAAATCATTATACGCACCTTTCCAATCTCCCTTCTCAGTAGTCAGAATTTCAACCATTCTTTCCATCTTTTCCATTCTTACTTGCATCTCTCTTATTTCACTCTCCAGCACAATATTCCTTCTTCTCATCATGCTCTCTCAAATTTTTCTCTCATCCTCACCAAAACCAGAAAAATCCCTCTGTCTTGCCCTTGGGATAGTCCCCGCTGGAGGCGTAAATAACAAAGTAGGGGACGAGGTGGTCCATTCTCCCCTGCTCATTATGGTGGTTATTACACATCCCACTAACTTTTTTGGAGACAGGACAGCAGCAAGCATTACTAGTGTGACTCCCACCACAGTATCCACCACCAAGGACAGCTCTCCATGATATAAACAGCAGGATGTTAGGAGCAGTGTCTGTTGTTGTCCTCTCTGTCCATCATCTTGTGTATTTACCTAGTTGTAATTTACAGGGCCTGAGCTACACTCATGTGGTAATGTCTCCATATCTACACTTGTCCAGTTTTTCCTTAAATTTGTGCACACTCATTCCTTATACTACATCCTCACTTAGCTTGTTCCAAACTTCTATATTTCTCTGTGTGAGACTATGTTTCTTTATGTTCAAGCATCTTCCTTTTCTTAATTTTTTGCTGTGGCCTCCTGTGTAGCTGGTATTTTATACTTCTCTTAGCAGTAGTTTCTCAATATTAATTTCATCCACTCCATTCCACAATTTATATATCAATATTAAATCTCCCTTTTCTCTTTTGTTCCAGTGTTGGCAGATTTATATGTTAATTCTTCCAGTTCTGGAACCATCTTCATTGCTATCATTTCTATTTTTTTTACATGTTTCTTCTTGTGGGCAGACCACATTGATTCAGCATATTCCACTTTTGGTCTAATCATAATGGTAATTACCTTTTTCATCATATTTTTATCCATGTAGTGGAATGCTGTTCCAATATTTTTCACTATTCTATATGTATCTCTGAATATCCTTTCTACATGCTTCTCTGACTCTTGACTATCCTGTATTGTCACTCCCAGATCTTTCTCTCCTTGTACTTTTATTATTTCTTCATTTCCCATTTTATATGTCCATTTTGGTCTCATTTCACTTTTCCCATTTCCATTACATGACATTTAATCACATTAAATTCCATCACCCATTTCTTATTCCAGTCCCAGATTTTATCTGAATCTTCTTGTAGAATTTCAGTCTTTGTTGTTTCTTACATGTCTTTCTAATTTTCCACTGTCTGCAGACAAACTCATGTAACTCTTTACTCCTTCAGGCATATCTTTTATGTATATTAGGAGACGTTTTAGTGCTAGCACTGATCCTTGTGGTACTCCACTGTCTATTTCCTCCATTTTGATTTTACATCTTTTACTATTCTTCTCATTTCTCTTCCCTTTAAGTAGCTTTCCATCCAGTTTATTATTTTTCCATTTAATCCTCCTACATTTTCTAGCTTCCATAGTAGCCTGTAGTGGGCAATTTTGTCAAAAGCTTTTCTTATATCTAAATACACATAGTCCACCTATCCATCCCTCTCCTATGTTATATCAGTCACTCTCAAATAGAAGCTCATCAAATTTGTTACACATGATCATTGTTGTCTAAAGCCATACTGTTTTTCTGATATTATATCATTTTTTCTAGAAATTCTGTCCACTGCTTCTTTATCACTTTTTCACAGATCTTACATACTATGCTGGTCATTAACACTAGTCTATAGTTTTAGTGGTTCTTCTTTTTTTCCAATTTAAAAAAAATGGCAGTCTGCTCTCTTCCATTCTTTAGGCACTCTTCTAGTTAATAATGAGCACTTCACTATGCCATAAACTGGTTCAATGAACTGTTTCCTGCATGCTTTTAAAATGAAACCTGATACTCGATCTGGTCCTGTTGATTTTCTCTCTTCCAGTTCCTCCATCATTTTATAAACTTCTTTGATTACTGCAATTTCCCACATTTGCTTTTTGTTTTCTCATCTTGTGGTTCTTTAAATTCTGATTCTTCTGTGAAAACTTGCAGCAGCTTTTTGTTTAGCAATTCACTAATGTCTCTTGGGTCTTGTTTCATTTCCATTCTTCAACATTTCTAGTATTTTTTTTTTTTTTAGTTTAATTTTTCTATTTATGAATCTGTAGAACAATTTTGGTTTGTCCTTGCACTTTTCAACTATATCTTTTCATATCCTTTCTCTTCCTCTCTCATTTTCACATATTAATTTCTTACTATCTTAAAGTCTTCTTTTATTTTTTTCTTTTAATTTTTATCCATGCTTTGTCTCTTTTTTTTTCTTTGCTCTTGCACATCTTGCATTGAACCACACCTGTTTCCCTTTTCTTTAAGTTTGTATGGTGGGAAATGTGTTTACTCCTGTTTCATATAGTTCCATAAAAATGTCATACATACACAAATTGTATGTACAAATGATGTACTTTATACTACACTGTCCATACATGAACAGATAAGGCCCTTGTACAGAGTTAGCAACTGGGGGGGGTGAGAAAAACTGGCAAAGACATCTCAGAATGCCTAACTTCATTGAAGCTGTTTTAGCTAGAGATAAGATGTGAAGTTTCCAGTTCAGATTATATGTAAAGGACAGACAGAGGATGTTCAGTGTAAAAGAGGGGGACAGTTGAGTGTCATTGAAGAAGAGAGGATAGTTGTCTAGAAGGTTGTGCTGAGTTGACAGATGGACAAATTGAGTTTTTGAGGCATTGAACAATACCAAGTTTGCTCTGTCCCAATCAGAAATTCTAGAAAGATCAGAAGTCAGGCATTCTGTGGCTTCCCTGAATTAAATGTTTACTTCCTGAAGTGTCGGACGTCTATGAAAAGACGTGGAAAATTGCAGGGTGGTATCATCAGCGTAGGAGTGAGTAGGCCAAGAAGTTTGGTTAAGAAGGTCATTATTATTATTATTATTATTATTATTATTATTATTATTATTATTATATGAATCAACAAAAGTGACCCACTGAAAAGCATGAATGCATAAGCCCAAAGGCCCAGTGGGTGGCACTTCACTGATAACTAAAGGTTTAGTAACAGGAAGAAAGCATAGAATAGGAAGGTTTGGAAAGATGTAGTAGGTAGAGTGCTGAGAGAGAAGAAAGGTATTCACAAGTTTTTTAAAAGTTTCACAATTACTAGCATTGACAATCTCAGTGGGTGAGAGTGTATTCCAAAGTCTGACAGACGCTGGGATGAAACACCGGGAAAATTGTGATGTATTACATCGATTCACAGACAAGGCACAGTCGTTCAGGCTCACGGAGTGTCTTGTAGCACGTGCCGGTTCTAAGAGAGCAGGCAAATGACGATGCAATGGGTGGTTGACATTAGACATAATTTTGAAGAAATAAGAGTGACCCCACCAAATATCAATGCCGAAGTTTAATCTCAAGATTAGGGAGAAGAAATTTAATCAGGTTGAGTGCTCTGTCTAAAAGTTTTAAGTTAGACTCAGCTGCAGAAATCCAAACAGAAAGACAGTACTCAAAATGAGGCAGTATGAAAGAGTAAAAGAAGCTTTTGACAATATCATCAGAGGAATATATCTGACTGCACTTACGCAATAAACCAACTTTTCATGAGACTGACGACGCAAGTGAATGCAAGTGCAACTCAAAAGTGAGTTTGGGATCAAGGGTGACTCCAAGCAACTTCAGTGAGGAACAATTTGGAATTGGCACTCCACTGACAAGAATATCTGGGTGAGGAGGAAAAGGCGAACTTGATCGACTAATAACCATACTGTGGGATTTACTCGTGTTTAGTTTCATACCCCACCAATCACACCAAGACATAATCCTTGAGACATCATGAGTGAGAACATTAGCGATTCTCTGTCTATCCTGAGGGGAAGGAATTACCACATATAAAGTGGTGTCAGCATAAGCAACCATATCAGACCCAATTGCTCACCACATGTCAAATGTATAAATAATAAAAAAAATAGGTCCCAGGATGCTTCCTTGCAGAACACCAGATATAACTGGACTAAAGGAACTGAAACAGCCATCAACAGTTACACACTGCTTTCTATTGGTTAGGAACTCTGAAATAATTTGATGGAAGCGGCCACCAATGCCAAGGGATCTGACTTTAGACAGGAGGGCCTTGTGGTTAACACGATCAAATGCAGAGCTAAAGTCAAGTGAAATTACTCTAGATTCATAACCAGCATAACCAGCATTGAATGCCGTGTGTTATGTAAATAAGAGCATCAGAAGTACTGAGACCTTTTCTAAAGCCAAACTGACTAGATGGCAACAACTTATTAATATCTAAAAAACAGGTGAGACGCTTGGCCAGCAGGCGCTCAAAGATCTTAGACAGAACCAGGGTTATGGAGATGGGTTTTTAGTCACTGGTGAATGGAGGGTGAGAAGCCCTTTGGAATGGGGGTAACATTTGCAGTACACCAGCATACTGGAAAAGAACCCTTATGTAAAAGGACTCAAAAAATTACTGCCAACTTTGGAGCCAGTGGGGAAGCAGTCTTTTTGTTAAAAAGAGACAAAAAACCGAGAGGATTACAACCGCTGAATGAGTCTAAGTCATGAAGGTATCTTAAGATTTCAGAAGACTTAAAAGCAATAGAGCCTTATTTTATATCCTGGGGACAAGATGGCAGCAGTTCCAGCTCTTCATTACATTGTTTTGAATTAAAAACAGAGACTAAAAGATTGGCTTTGTTCTTTGAATTATGGCAGATTGAACCATCTATGCAGGAAAGAGGAGGTAAACTTGAGTCCACACTGAAGAGGGACTGCTTAAGAGCTGACCACCATGAATGTGGCTGGGAGATGCCAATTAGAACATTTTTAAAGTGTTCATTGTACTCATCTTGGGCACTGGAAGATGTACGCTGGGCTATTGAACGCAGACAAACGTAATTCTCCCATGACTCACGTGAGCACAGCTGAGACCATTCACAGTAAGCAACCTGCTTCTCACGCTCTGCATGCCTGAAGTCATCATTAAACCAGGCTTTGTCCTTACGATGACTTCTAATTATTTTAGAGGGAATTCTTCTTTCACTTATAGCAAACAACACACTATTAAGGCCATCGATTGGACTATCAGCCTGAAAAACTTCCCACCATACAATGTTATTAAAATCAGCACTGACACCAGCCCAGTGGGCACGTGACTTCAAAAATACTTTCTGTGAGACTGGCTCGTCTGGAATTGAAAATGAAATCCGAATATTGAAAGACAAGCCAGAGTGGTCTGTACTGCCAAGGGGAGGGGCAACCTGCACAGTCACCGCCAAAGGGGCGTCAGTAAAAAGAAGATCGAGGCAATTACCCGAGGCGTGAGTTGGATTCTGAACGATCTGCTCACATCCAGAGAGATTACTAAAGTCTAGAGCAGCCTGTCCTTGTTGATTTGTTGGGGAGATGGAATTCAACCATTCCTGATGATGCGCATTAACATCACCGACAAAAACAAAAGAAGCTTTAGAGTCTGATTCTTTAATTGACGCCATAGAATAATAAGAAGAGAATGGGTGACAGGACAGAACCCTAAGTAACACCACTGTTAATAGATTTAGGAGAAGAACAGTGACTGTCTACCACAGCAGCAATGGAATGGTCAGAAAGGAAACTTGAGATGAAGTGACAGAGAGAAGGATAGAACCCATAGGAGGGTAGTTTGGAAATCAAAGCTTTGTGCCAGACTCCATCAAAAAGCTTTTGATATATCCAAGGCAACAACAAAAGTTTCATCAAAATCTAAAAGAGGATGACCAAGACTCAGGAAAGCCAGAAGATCACCAATAGAGTGGCCTTGACGGAACCCATATTGGCGATCAGGGTTGTGAAGTGATAGTGTTTAAGAATTTTCCTGTTGAGGAGAGATTCAAAAACTTTAGATAGGCAGGAAATTAAAGCAATAGGATGGTAGTTTGAGGGATTAGAATCGTTACCCTTTTTAGCAACAGGCTGAATGTAGGCAAACTTCTGGCAAGAAGGAAATGTAGATGATGACAGACAGAGTTGAAAAGTTTGACTAGGTAAGGTGCAAGCATGGAAGCAGTTTTGGAGAACAATAGGAGGAACCCCATCAGGTCCTTAAGCCTTCCAAGGGTTTAGGCCAGCAAGGCACGGAAGACATCATTGCGAAGAATTTTAATAGGTATCATGGAATAGTCAGATGGTGGAGGAGAGGGAGGAACAAGCCCTAAATTGTCCAAGGTTAGAGTTTTTAGCAAAGGTTGGAGTGAAGAGTTCAGCTTTAGAGATAGATATGATAGCAGTGGTGCCATCTGGTTGAAATAAAAGAGGGAAAAAAGAAGAAGAAGCAAAGTTATTGGAAATGTTTTTGGCTAGGTGCCAGAAGTCATGAGGGGAGTTAGATCTTGAAAGATATGACACTTTCTATTAATGGAGGAGTTTTTGGCTAGTTGGAGAACAGACTTGGCATGGTTCCAGGCAGAAATATAAAGTGCATGAGATTCTAGTGATGGAAGGCTTAAGTACCTTTTGTGGGCCACCTCTTTAACATGTATAGCATGAGAACAAGCTATGTTAAACCAAGGTTGGAAGATTTTGGTCAAGAAAAAGATTGAGGAATGTATGCCTCCATGCCAGACACTATCACCTCTGTTATGCTTTTGGCACACAAAGGGGGGTCTCTGACACAAAAGCAGTAGTCATTCCAGGGAAAATCAGAAAATCAGGTCTCCCTAACTAGCAGAGGCAAAACGCCAGAGGCACCTCAGCTTAGGGGGATCCTGAGGATGGATTGGAGCGATAGGACAAGATACAGATATGAGATTGTGATTGGAGGAGCCCAGCACAGTGCATCCTTGATGATTTGGAATACTTTTACTAGCATTGCAGGGTTGTACCTCCTGGCTAAGAACATACCCATGAATGACACATAATATATTGAGGTGTTTCATGATCATACACTGGATAAGTATATACTCTTATTTCCCTGCACATTAGACATTTTTTTTCTTGATTAAGAAAATCTAATAATTACCATGCATCTAATGCAGATACCTAGGCCTGTAAGCCTAAGCCTATAGGTGTGAAGTTGAAGCAGCAGTACACTAAACACAAATATTGTTAGTAATAATATTTCTAATAATAACCTCTCTCTCTCTCTCTCTCTCTCTCTCTCTCTCTCTCTCTCTCTCTCTCTCTCTCTCTCTCTCTCTCTCTCTCTCTCTCTCTCTCTCTCTCTCTCTCTCTCCACCCTTCCCCTTCCTTCCCTCTCTCTCTTCCCTGTTCTCCTCCCCTTTCCTCTCCCTTGTTCATTATCTCTGACAGATAAGGAGGGGATGTGACATGCAAGGAAATTTGAGACAAGAAAACAGAGGAAGGGAGAGGAAAGGAAAAAGGGGAGGACATACCCAGGACATATTTCATTTTTCCTCCATCCATTCCCTTCTCATTTATGCTCCTTCCGTTCATTTCCCTTCTCAAGCAGTCCCATTCAATTTAGCAATCCTCAAAATTGTTCTTATTCTCTCTCTCTCTCTCTCTCTCTCTCTCTCTCTCTCTCTCTCTCTCTCTCTCTCTCTCTCTCTCTTTCACACACATACACACACAGGAGAAGAACCTACCCATGAAAATAGCTAAAGGACTAAGGAAATTATAGCAGAAGAGGGGAAGGAAGAAGAAGGGGATAACGAAACAAATTGAAGAGGTTTACGGATTGGAAAGTATGAAGAAAATGGAACAAGACCAATGAAAATAAGATTCATGTCACAAACAGCAGCAGAACATGTCTTGCAAAGAACAGAAAAATTGGCAAAAGTAGAAGGAATGAAGGAAGTAAGGATAAAAAGGGACATGAGCAAAGAAGAGAGAAGTAAACTGAAAGAACTGAGAGAAGAGGTCCAGTCAAAAAAAGGAACAAGCGAGAAGATTCACCTAGAAAGTTGTGGACATGAAAGTGAGGAAATGGTGGCACAAAGATGCCATGCAAGATCACCAAGCAGAAGTTTAAAGATTATGTATAGTAATGTAGATGGTTTGGTGTCAATCCTATTGGAACTTAAAGATTACTTAAAGAACAATAAACCAGATGTGGTATGTTTAACAGAAACCAAACTAAAAGAGGAAATAAAGTTGGGATTTGCAAAGGAAAGATATACCACATGGAGGAGAGACAGAAAAGGAAAGGGAGGAGGAGTGATGATATCAGTAAAAGAGAATATGTTTTTGAGGAAGTGGAATATGGTGATGGAACTGCAGAAACTTTGGGTGTTGTGATTAAGATCAAAGGAAATAAAATAAAGGAAAATCATTGTGACATACATACCACCAAAAAACTAATGAATGGGAGACCAATAAATTTAAAAGTATGCAACTAGAAACAAGAAATAGTGCAGAGAAAGTGATAAGAAAAAGTAAAAAAGTGCTCTTAGTAGGCAACTTCAACACTAAAGGAATTAATCAGGAGGAGGTGGAAGTGAAAGAAAATGTTGGGTCATGGAGCAAAGAACTTATGTAAACCATGATGGTGAATACAATGAGACAGTGGATGAATGAGCCTACAAGATGAAAAGGAGAAGAACCATCACAGTTGGACTTAGTGTTTACAAAAAAACTCAGAAAGTAGACCAAGTATATATTGTCTGAGTCCAGTGGGAAGAAGTGATCATGTGATAGTAGAAATAATATCACAGGAGGAAAAAGTGATGCACAGGAAAGAACAATACAGAAATGGGAGATGGAACTATGCTAAGGGAAACTTTGCAGAATTTAATAAATTTTATAGAAAAATTAACTGGAAAAAGCTATTTGAAGGTAAAGTAAGGCAAGAAAATGAGATTTTTTTGAGCAATTATAGAGAGGGGTTGCAACAGTTTGTACCAAATTAAAAAGTGAAAACTGAGAAGCATGAATGGTATAATGCCAGATGTGTAGAAATAAAAAAGAAAAAGGACAAGGCATGGAAGAATATGATGAGACAACTGAACAGAAATGCTAAAGAAGAATACAGAAAGGTAAGGAATGAATATAGTATAATAAGAAGAGAAGAAGAAACTTTGAAAGTGGCTCAGTAAGAAAATGCAAGGAAGAACCCAAACTCTTCTGCAGATAAATGAATGGGAAAATAAAACATAAGGATGGCATAAACAAGTTAAAAAGAGGAGGAAGAATTTATAAAACTACTGAGGAGATGAGTGAACTAATGAATGAAAGTTTTCAGTCTGTGTTTACAAAAGGAAATTGAATTTGTGGCACCGAAAGTGGTATCACAGAATGAGGGAATACAGGAGATAAAGTAAAGAGACAAGTAATTAAGAAACTGCTGAAAGAGCTGGATGTCAGAAAAGCTAGGGGACCAGATCAAGTAAATGGATGGATATTAAAAGAATGCAGAGAACAAATGGAAGGACCCATATGGGATATAATTAACAGCTTGCTGAGAGAAAGAAAAGTACCAAGGGAATGGAAAAGAGCTAACATGGTGCCAATATACAAAGGGGGGAAATAAAATGGAACCATTAAATTATAGACCAGTGTCACTAACAAGTATTGTAAGCAAGCTTTGTGAAATAGTAATTAAAGACAGATGGGTGGAACATCTAAAAGATGAAAAGATAATTACAGAAAATAAATTCGGATTCAGGAAAGGGAGATCCTGTGTCACAAAGCTACTGAGCTTCTATGCAAGAGTAATTGATGGAGTGCAAGAGAGGGACAGATGAGTTGATGGAATACATGGATCTCAAAAAAACATTCGATAGTTCCCCACAAAAGCTTTATGTGGAAGCTAGAGAATGGAGGTGGACTAAAGGAAGCAATACTTAGATGGATGTATGATTATTTACAAGGGAGGGAAATGAGAACAATAATCAGAGACACTAAATAAAGTTGGTGCAGAGTGACAAGTGGGGTATTGCAAGGATCTGTGTTGGCACCCATTGTTTCAAATATATGTAAATGATATGACAGAGGATCTAAATAGTTATATAAACCTGTTTGCTGATGATGCAAAAATAATGAAAATAATAAAGAATGAAAATGACTGCAAGGAGTTACAAAAGGATATTGACAAGATGCATGCATGGAGCCAAAGATGGAAACTAGAATTTAATGGCAGAAAATGCCATGTGTTGGAAATAAGAAAAAGTAAAACGAGACCTTCATGGAAGTACAAAATAGGAGGAGAAATAATAATGAAAAGTAATGAAGAAAAAGATTTGGGATTAATGATTCAGGACACACTATCACCTGAAAGGCAGATAAATGTAATATTTGGCTCTATATACAGCTTGTTAAAAAACATTAGGGTGGCATTTATTTATTTAGATAAAGAAATGATGAAGAAAATTATAACAAGCATGATACAACCTAAATTGGAATACACAGCAGTAGTTTGGGCTTCACAAAGAAAAAAAAGATATGTGGAAACTGGAAATAATAAAGAGGATAGCAATGGAGATGGTACCAGAATTTAAAGACTTAAACTATGAAGAGAGACTTGAAGAGATGGGATTACCAACACCACAAGAGAGAAGAGAAAGAGGAGATCTTATAACAATGTACAAATTAGTAAACAATATGGAAAGAATAGCCAGAAATGACTTTGTACCACAGATGGAGGGAGAGAGACAGACAAGAGGGCATGGGAAAAAAAATAAAGAAGAATGGACATTCAAGCAACATCAAGAAATACAGCTTCCTGTATAGAACTATTGAAATCTGGAACGATTTCATGGAAGAGGTGGTTGCAGCGAACAGTGTACACATTTTTAAAGAGAAACTGGATAAATATGGTTATGGAGACTGGACAAAATGAGCTTTAGCTCATTTCGTCCTGTACAATACAACAAGGTAAATACAACTAGATAGATACATAAAATAGAGAAAAATAGTGAGAATGAAAGACTAAATGTGATGTATAGCAACATAGATGGACTGAAACACAGAAAACTGGAATTACAAGACTATTTAAGAGAAATCTAAAGGTGGTGTGTTTAACAGAAACAAACATAAAAGAAGAAAACCAGATTGTCATAAACAATAACTACAATGTATGGAGAAGAGACAGGATTGGTAAAGGAGGTGGAGGTGTAACGATAAAGACAAGAAAAGAGGTGAAGACAAAAATAGTGAAATATGGAGAAGGAAAAGCAGAATTAGTCAGTGTTAACTTGGAGAACAATAATGGAGAAATACTAATGGTAATTGCAACCTATGTACCACCCAAAAACAAATTCCTGGAACAAGGAAGAACATGAGAAAATAATAAGATACCATTCAGTGCTTGAGTGAATTAATCAAAAGTGATAAAAGAGTATTATTGGCTGGTGACTTATTTGCAAAGAAGTAAATTGGGAAATGTTTGAAACAAGAGGAGATGAGACTGCATGGAGAGAAAGATTTGTGAAGCTGACTATGGAAAACAAAATGATGCAATGAGTGACTGAAAATACAAGATATAGGGGAGATGATAAACCAGCAAGACTAAACCTAATACTAACAAAAGGAATCGACCTAACTAAAGAATTAGGATATGTGTTCCCATGTGAAAAAGTGACCACGTAATGATAGAAATAGAGACTGATAATGATGTCAGTGAAGAGGATGAATCATACAAAGAAAATAGGAGAAACTATGGAAAAGTGAACATAGATGATCTTAAAAAATTTTATGAAGAAATGGACTGGATAAAGCTGAAAAGAGCAAATGATGTACAAGATAAGGATAACATTTTTATGGAAATATACGAAAAGGAGCAAATAAATATGTTCCATTATACAAACCTAAAGAAAAAGGAAAACAGGAGTGCTTCAGTGCAAGATGTGCAAGTGCAAAGAAAAAAAATAGACAACGCATGGATAAGAATGAAAGGAAATCAAAATAAAAAATAAAGAAGACTTTAAGACAACAAGAAATTAATAAGTGAAAGTAAGGAGAAAGGAAGAGAAAGTATGTGAAATGGATGTAGTAGAAAAGTGCAAGAATGAACCAAAACTGTTCTATAGATTCATAAGTGGAAAAATTAAACTAAAAGGTAAACTAGAAAGATTGAAGGATGGAAATGAAACATATGAGAACCCAAACGACATGAGTGAATTGCTAAACAAAAAAGTTTCAACAAGTTTTCACAGAAGATCAGAATTTAAAGAACCACAAGACAAGGAGACAAAAAAGCAAATATGGGAAATTATAGTAATTAAAGAAGTTTATAAAATGAGAGGAAGTGGAAGAGAGAAAAGCAATAGGACCAGATGGAGTATCAGGATTCATTCTAAAAGAGTGCAGGAAACAATTAAATGAACCAGTGTATGACATAATTAAGTGCTCAATATTAACTGGAAGAGTGCCTAAGGAATGGAAGAGAGCAGACATAGTGCCATTTTATCAAAGTGGAATGAAAGAAGAAGCACTAAACTGTAGATCAGTATCAATGACCAACATAGTATGTAAGATCTGTGAAAAAGTGATAAAGAAGCAGTGGACAGAATTTCTACAAAAACATAATATAATAACAGAAAAACAGTATGGCTTTAAACCAAGGGTTCCCAACCTTTTGCAAGCTGGGCCCCCACAAAGCTGGTTCAATGCAATTGGGGCCCTCCTCCTCCCTGTGCCACCCGGTCAACCCTCTCCTCAGCTATGCCAGCACAGATAGATAAAATCAGATAGATAGATGGATAGATAGATAGATAAATAGATAGACAGATAGATATAGATAGATAGCCCTTGGCTAGGCTATTATTATACTGGCTCACACTATTATTATTGTTATTATTATTATTATTATTTTTTTTCCCTCTGTCCTGTGGTTGCTCCCCTCCTCAGGGAGAATTTCTGCACTCCCACAGGAGGGGTTGCTCCCACAGTTGAGAACCACTGCTTTAGACAAAAGTGTTCATGTATAACCAATTTGATTAGGTTTTATTCAAGAGTGGCTGATATAACACAGGAAAGGGATGGATGGGTAGACTGTGTATTTAGATATAAAAAGAGCTTTTGACAAAGTTTCCCACAACAGTCTATTATGGAAGCTAGAAAAAAAAATGGATGGAAAGTTGCTTAAAGGGAAGAGAAATGAGAACAGTAGTAAAAGATGTAAAATCAAAATGGAGAGTAGATAGTGGAATACCACAAGGATCAGTGCTGGCACCAATGCTTTTCCTGGCCTACATTAATGATATGCCTGAAGGAGTAAAGAGTTACATGAGCTTGTTTGTAGATGATGCAAAATTACAAAGATATATAAGAAACAAGAGACTAGTATTCTACAAGAGGATTTTAATAAAATCTAGGACCGGAGTAAGAATTGGGAGATGAAATTTAATGTGAAAAAATGTCATGTAATGGAAACGGGAAAAGTGAAAAGATACTAAGTTAGACTTAAAATGGGAAATGAAGAAATAATAAAAGTACAAAAAGAGAAGGATCTGGGAGTGATAATACAGGATAGTCAGCAGCTGGAGAAGCATGTAGAAAAGATATATATATAGAATGGTGAGAAATATTGGAACAACGTTCCACTAAGTGGATAAAGCTATGATGAGAAAGATAATTACCAAAGGTGGAATATGCATAATCAGTGTGATCTCCCCCACAAGAAAAAACATAAAAAAAAAAAACTAGAAAAGATACAAAGAATGGCAACAAAGATTGTTCCAGAACTGGAAGAATAAACATATGAATCTGCTAACATTGGAACAAAGAAGAGAAAAGTGAGATTTAATACTAATTTATAAATTGTGGAATAGAGTGGAAGAAACAGATAATGAGAAACTGGTGCTGAAAGAAGAAGGAAATACCAGTTATACATGAGGACACAGCAAAAAAACTAAGAAAGGAAAGATGCTTGAGTAACATAAAGAAATATAGAAGTTTGGAACAAACTAAGTGAGGTATCAGCAATGAGTGTGTACAACTTTAAGAAAAAAGTGGACAAGTGTACACACACACACACACACACACATCTACCAACGTTGGAAAGGAGGAGAGAAAGGGGAGACTTGATTGCAATATATAAAGCATATGAGGGAGTAGAGAAGGTGGACTGGAACGACTTAATGGTCTGGGATACACGGGACACCAGAGGACATGGGAAGAGGCTGAAGAGGAGTGCTTGTAGAAGAGACATCAAAAAGTATAGTTTCCCATATAGAAGTATTGATGTATGGAACAGTCTGGTTGAGGAGATAGTAAATGCAGAAAGTATACATGGATTCAAGGCTAAGTTGGATATTAAAAGATATGGAGATGGGACAGCATGAGCATAGCTCTTTTCCCATAAAGCACAACTAGGTAAATACAACTAGGTAAACACAACTAGGTAAATACACACACACACACACACACACACACTGTGTCTGTTATTTAGTAAGGAACCAGAAGGAATTGAGAATGTTCACATGGGGTGTCTGTTAACCAAAAGTGACCACGCTACCATAGAATTCAATATAATTAAGGAAATAGAGAATAAAGGAATGAAGAACACCATGCTGGGAGATTAAACTACTGTAAGACAGACTTTGATAACATGAGGAAATTTTTTCAAGAGGAGAGATGGGATAGGTTCCATAAGGCTACAGGGGTCCAAGAGAAGTGGGATGAATTTCTTAAAATATATAAAGAAGGTGAAGAAAAAGTTTGTGCCTAAAAAGCAGACAGTAATAGCTGGTAAAAAAAATGGTTTAATAAAAGATGCGAAGCTGCAAGAAGGACAAAAGAGGATACATGGAAAAAATGGAGGAAAAGTAAAAGAATTAACCTATGGAATAATTACAAACAAGCAAGAAATGATTATGTGAAGATCTTGAGGGATGAACAAAGGCAATTTGAAAAAGATACAATAGACAGGTATAAACATGAGCCCAAACTCTTCTATAGATATGTGAATGGTAAACTGAAAAGCAAAGTGAGTATAGGAAAGCTAATGGTAGATGGAGTGGTTTATGAAGACCTGAAAGAGATGGCAGAAGTGATAAATAAGAGCTTTAAGGAAGTTTTTACAAAGGAAAAGGAATTTATAAAGCCATTGTGCACACCTGAAAATGGAAAAATAGAGGAATTTCAAGTAACAAAAGAGGAAATTGATGAAATCGTCAAAACGTTTGATGTGAGAAAGGCCATAGGATCGGATGGAGTGTGGGATGGGTAATAAAAGAATGCAGTAACCAGCATAATGATAAATTACATACCATCCTATGTACCTCTATTAATGAAGGAATAGTTCCACAGGACTGGAAAAGGGCAAACATTGTAGCCATATTTAAAGTAGACACACAAGACCCACTAAATTATAGACTGGTTTTGCTGATGAGTGTGGTTGCAAAAGAGATACTAAAGAACAAATGGACCAAGCTTTTGGAAGATATGGACATTCTCACAACTTGTCAATTTGGCTTTAGAAAAGGGAGATCTTGTGTCACTAATTTATTATGCTATTATTCAAGAGTGACTGATATCATACAGGAGAGACATGGTTGGGCATACTGTATTTATCTAGATTTAAGAAAAACTTTTGATAAACTGCCACATAATAGACTGCTGTGGAAGCTGGAAAAGATAGGTGGTGTAAATGGAAAAATTCTGAAATGGATGGACAATTTCCTCAAAAACAGAGAGATGCGAACAGTAATAAGGGACCAGACATCAGTCTAGAGCCCAGTATTAAGTGGGGTTCCCCAAGGGTCGGTGTTGGCATCAATAATGTTTGCAGTGTATATAAATGATATGGTGGAGAATGTATCCAGTTATGTGTCTTTTTGCTGATGATGCAAAACTTATGAGAAGAGTGAAGGGAACGGAAGATTGTGAAGAATTACAAAGAGATATAGACAAGGTGTGGGAGTGGAGGAACAGATGGCAAATGTAATTTAACTCTGGCAAGTATAAAAATATGGAATTTGGAAAAGGTAACAGAAGGTGTAGCTATAACTACAAGATGGGGAATGAAACAATAAATAAGACAAGAGAAAAAGATCTGGGAGTGATTTTCTCAGAGAATTTATCACCAGAAAAACATATTAACAAGATAACAGGTGAAACTCTCAGCCTACTAAGAAATATAAGAGTTGCCTGTGCTTATCTGGATGTAGAAATGATGAGGAAAATAATCACCACAATGATATGTCCAAGATTAAAATACGCAGTGGTAATTTCATCACCACATGAAAGAAAAAGCACATAAGAAAGTTGGAAGGAATACAGAAAGCAGCAACTAAGATGATAACAGAATTGCAAGATTTGTCATATGAGGAGCAACTAGCTAGAGTGCAACTCCCAAACTTGGAAAAGAGACGAGAGAGAGGTGACTTGATTGCACTGTACAGATTGCTGAGTGGAATAGAAAAACTAGATAGGGAACATCTTTTTATAATGAATGAAAGAGAAACAAGAGGACACGGAGAAAAACTAAAAGTAACCACCTGCAGAAGGGACATAAAGAAGTTTAGCTTCCCTCATATAAGCATAGAGGCATGGAACGGACTGGAAGGGGTAGTGGTGTGTGCTACAAATATTCATGACTTTAAGGAAAAGTTGGATAAAAATAGTTAGGGAGACAGGACAGTACGAGCTTAGCTCCTTTCCCATATGTCACAACTAGGTAAATACACACTTAGAATTAGGAAATATGAAGAAGGAAAAATGAGACCCATAAGAATAAGGTTTGCAACACAGGTACAAGTAGAAGAAGTAATTAATGGATCTTGGAGGTTGTCTGGAGATGAAGAATATAAGTACGTATGGAAAAACAGGGATATGGATGAGACGGAAAGGTTGAAGCAAAAGGAGCTGGTAAATGAGGCTAAACAAAAAAAACAAAAACAGAGAAGTTTTCTGGAGAGTAAGAGATATGAGAATAAAGAAATGGTACATCAAACAGTAAATAAAGTATGTTATACTAATGTAAAAAGATTAATGTCAACTAAAATGGAATTAAATGACTTGTTAAGCAGAACCGGACCCGATGTTGTTGTATATGTGAGACAAAATGGAAAAATGAATGGGGAACTCCTGACATTGGTGATGATAAATATGATTTATGGATGAAAAATAGAAGTGACAAGAGAGGAGGGGAGTGATCATTATGACTAAAAAGTATGTTAAAGTGAAGAGGGTAATAAAAAGTGAAGACAAGTCTGAAATTCTACAAGTGATGATTAGAAGTGGAAATGGAAAGATAACGAATCATGTAGGAGTGCACGTGCCATCCATGATCAATGCTTGGCGAAAAGAAGTGCATGAAGAGATGTTGGTAGATGTACTAAAAGGTCTTGAAAAGATGGTGATGGAAAGTAGTGATATAGTTATTGCTGGTGATTTTAATTGTAAGGAGATAAATTGGGAGACATTAACAACTACTGGAAGTGAGAGCTCATGGAGTAGTAGACTATTGAACTGGGCAGTGGAAAACTTGGTGACTCAATGGGTTTATTATGATATCAGATTTAGTGGAAGAGATAAACCTTCAAGACTTGATTTAGTGTTTACCAAGGACATGGAAATTATTGAAACTATACACTATGATAGCCCTCTAGGTAAAAGTGATCATGTGTTGATGGAATTTAATTTGAAAAATGAAAATGTAATCATTGATGAAAATTATAAGGTAAGAAGATTTAAATATAGTAAAGCTGACTTTGAAAAATTAAGAAAGTACTTTGTTGTTGTGGACTGGAAAGACTCTGAAGATCCAGAAGATGTTTGGGAAAAATGTGATGAATTTGATAAGGATATATAATTCTGCTGTGGAGAAATTTGTACCTAAAGGAGGAGCAAGATGTAGAAAGGATAAAGAATGGTTCAATACAAAATGCAAAGAGGATAGAAATTGTAAATCAAATGCTTGGAATAGATGAAAGAAGAGGATAACTGAGAGCAGATGGGAGGAATATATTGATGCTAGAAACAAGTACATTTCAGATAATAAGAATAGAGAGAAGAAACTATGAAAGAGATATAAAAGATAAGTGTATAAATGAACCCAAACTATTCTTTAGACATATTAATGGGAAGATGAAGAAGAAGGAAGGTGTATCAAGATTGATTGAGAGTTGAAGGAAAAATCTATGATGATGCACAGGACATGGTGGAGGTTATGAACAATAGTTTCAGATCGGTATTTACTGTGGAAGGGGGGTTTGATGCTGGAAGGGATAAGTTAGTGAGGAATATACTAAGTACAGTCCCAGTCAGTTATGAAGAAATACTTAAGATGATGGAAGAACTTAAAGTAAATAAAGTATTGGTCCAGATGGAGTATCAAACTGAATACTGAAAGAATGTAGAGAACAACTACCTGATAAAATTCAGTCTAGTGGTGACATCACTATCACAGGAAAGAGTAACAAAAGATTGGAAGGGAGCAAATATTACACTAATATACAAAGGAGGAAATAAGGAAAATTCACTAAATTATAGACCAGTGTCCTTGACTAGTGTTGTAGGAAAATTATGTGAAAGAACAATAAAGGAAAGATGGATGGAACACTTGGAAAGGGATAAAGTTTTGGTAAATTGTCAATTTGGATTTAGGAGGGAAAGATCATGCTCCATGAACTTATTGTCCTTTTATTCAAGGGTAGTCAATATTGTGCAGGAGAGACAGATGGGTGGATGGTGTCTACTTAGACTTGAAGAAGGTATTTGACAAAGTACCACACTGAAGATTGCTATGGAAGATAAAACAAATATGGAAAATTTGGAGGAAGGCTGCTGGAGTGGATGGAGATTATCTGGATGATAGAGACATGAGAACTGTAATACAAGACCAAAATTTTAGTGGTTTCCCACAGGGGCCAGTGTTGGTACCAATAATGTTTGTAATATATGTGAATGACATAAATTAAGAAATAGTTATATGAACTTATTTGCAGATGATGCTAAGCTGATGAGAAGGGTAGAAAATATAAATGACTATATGGAACTGCAAGATGATTTAAATAAGATGAATGGATGGAGTAAGTCTTGGCAAATGGAATTCAATTTAAGTAAATGTAAAGTAAAGGAAGGAAGTAGAGGAAGTTGATTTGGGAGTAACAGTTACTGAAAATTTGACTCTGGACACACACATTGATAAAATTACTGGAGAGATGATGAATTTGTTAAAAAGAGTAAGAATGGCATTCTCATATTTGGATAAGGAAATGACAAGAAAGTTGTTGATTTCTATTATAAGACTAAGATTGGAATATGCAGCAGTGGTGTGGTATCCTCATACAAAGAGGAATATTATAAAATTAGAAAGAGTACAAAGTGCAGTCACAAAGATGGTTCCGGAGTTAAGTAAATCAACCTATGAAGAGAGATCAAGAATGTTGGAAATTCCTACCATTGAAAAGAGGAGAGAGAGAGGAGATTTAATAAGCATCTATAGAATGATAAATGGTATGGAAAATGTGGTCTTATAAATGTAGACACACAGAGTACAAGGGGATACAATAAAATTAAGAAAGTTAACTGTAGAAGAGACATTAAGAAGTATAGTTTTCCTCACAGAAGTGTGAACAAATGGAATGAACTCAGTGAAGACATTGTAAATACCAAAACTGTCAGTGCTTTTAAGACCGAACTAGATAGATATAGAGACGGGATACTATGAGATTACTCCCCTCCTGTAAACCACAACTAGGTAAATACACACACCTAAGGAAATTATAGCTGAAGTGGTGGGAGAAGGAGAGGAGATAGTTAAAAAATTGAAGAGGTTTACCAGATTGGAAAATATAACAAAAATGGAACTAGACCAATGAAAATAAGATTCATGTCACAAACAGCAACAGAACATGTGTTACAATGAACAGGAAAATTGGTAAAAGTAAAAGGAATGAGGGGAATATGGATAAAAAGAGACATGAATGAAGAAGAGAGTAGTAAACTGGAAGAGATGAGAGTAGAGGCCCAGTCAAAAAAAAGAGGAAAGAACACAGGAACAAGCAAGAAGATTCATTTAGAAAGTTGTAGACATGAAAGTGAGGAAAAGCTAGCACAAAGATACCATGGAAGATCACCAAGCTTAAAAATTTATACAAATATAGATGGTTTGGTGTCAAGCCTATTGGAACTTAAAGACTACCTAAAGAACAATAAGCTAGATGTGGTATGTTTAATGAAACCAAACTAAAAGAGGAAATAAAGATGGGATTTGCAAAGGAAGAATATAGCACGTGGAGGAGAGACAGAAAGGGAAAGGGAGGAGGAGGAGTGATGATACTGATAAAGGAGGACATTGTTGTTGAGGAAGTGGAATATGGTGATGGAATGGCAGAAACTTTGAGTGTTGTGATTAAGATCAAAAGAAGTGAAAAAAAAAGGAAATTTAATTGTGACATACATACCACCAAAAAATAATGCATGGGAGACCAATAGATATAAAACTATGGAACCAGAAACAATAAATAATGGCATAGAGGAAATGATAAGGAAAAGTAACAAAGTGTTCTTAGTAGGCAAATTCATCGCTAAAGGAATTAACTGGAAGGAGATGGAAGTGAAAGAAAATGTTGGGTTATGGAGCGAAGAATTTTTTTTTTTATGTAGGAGGGACATTGGCCTCGGGGGGAAAAAAAAAAGCCCACTGAGATGCTGGTCCCTGAATAGGATCCGAAGTGGTAGTAAAAAATTGGAAGATAAGTGTCTTGAAACCTCCCTCTTGAAAAAATTCAGGTTATGAGAAGGTGGAAATACAAAAGCAGGCAGGAATTCCAGAATTTACCAGAGAAAGGGATGAATGACTGAGAATACTGGTTAACTCTTGCATTTGAGAGGTGGACAGAATAGGGGTGAGAGAAAGAAGAAAGTTTTGTGCAGTGAAACCATGGGAGGTGGGTAGGCATGCAGTTAGCAAGATCAGAAGACCAGTTACCATGAAAATAGCAGTACATACCACCAAAAAATAATGCATGGGAGACCAATAGATATAAAACTATGGAACCAGAAACAATAAATAATGGCATAGAGGAAATGATAAGGAAAAGTAACTAGAGATAACTAGAGATGCAACGTTGCACTGATGAGAAAGAGGCTGAAGACAGTCCAGTTAGAAGAGAGAAGTTGATGAGATGAAAAGCTTTTGATTCCACCCTGCCTAAAAGAATGGTATGAGTGAAAAGATTTTGATTCCACCCTGTCTAAAAGAGTGGTATGAGTGAAAAGCTTTTGATTCCACCCTGTCTAAAAGAGTGGTATGAGTGGAATTCTCCCATATATGTGAAACATATTCCATACATGGATGGATAAGGCCCTTGTACAGAGTTAGTAGCTGGAGGGGTTGGAAAAACTGACAGAAACATCTCAGAATCCCTAACTTCATAAGAAGCTGTTCTAGCTACAGATGAGATGTGAAGATTCCAGTTTATTTTATAAGAAAAGGACAGAGCGAGGATGTTGAATGTAGAAGAGGGGGGACACTTGAATGTCATTGAAGAAGAGAGGATAATTGTATGGAATGTTGTGTTGAGTTGATAGATGGAGAAACTGAGTTTTTGAGGCATTGAACAATACCAAATTTGCTCTGCCCCAATCTGAAATTTTTGAGAGATCAGAAATCAAGCATTCTGTGGCTTTCCTGTGTGAACTGTTTATTTCCTGAAGGGTTGGACGCCTATGAAAAGATGTGGAAAAGTTCAGGGTGGTATCATCAGCATAGGAGTGGATAGGACAAGAAGTTTGGCTTAGAAGATCATTGATGAATAATAGGAAGGTGATGGGACAGAACTGTGAGGAACACCTCTGTTAATAGATTTAAGAGAAGAACAGTGACCATCTACCACAGCAGCAATAGAATGGTCAGAAAGTAAACTTGAGATGAAGTTACAGAGGGAAGGATAGAAGCCGAAGGAGGGTAGTTTGGAAATCAAAGTTTTGTGCTTTTGAAATTAAAATCATGAACATGAAAATCTCTAAGTGATGACCAAGACTCAGTTAGGAAAGCCAGATCACCAATAGAACAGCCTTGACGGAAACCATACTGGTGATCAGATAGAAGGTTGTAAAGTGATAGATGTTTACGAATCTTTCTGTTGAGGATAAATTAAAGAACTTTAGAGAGACAGGAAATTAAAGCAATAGTTTGGGCAGTAGTTTGAGGGATTAGAACGGTCACCCTTTTTAGGAACAGGCTGAATATGGGCAAACTTACTGCAAGAAGAAAAGGTAGATGTTGATAGACGGCTGAAAGAATTTCACTTTATATATATATATATATATATATATATATATATATATATATATATATATATATATATATATATATATATATATATATATATATATATATATATATAGCAATTAAAGAAGTTTATAAAATGATGAAGGAACTGGAAAAGAAAAGCAATGGGACCAGATGCAGTATCAGGTTTCATTTTAAAAGAGCACAGGAAACAGTTAATTGAATGACATATGACATATGACATAATAAAGTGCTCATTATCAACTCGAAGAGTGCCTAAGGAATGGAAGAGAGCAGACATAATGCCCTTTTATAAAAGCGAGGAAAAAGAAGAACCACTAAACTATAGACCAGTATCAATGACCAGCATAGTATGTAAGATCTGTAAAAAAGTGATAAAAAAACAGTGGACAAAATTTCTACAAAAAACATGATATACTCGTAATAGCAAAAACAGTATGGCTTTAGACAAAAGCAATCATGTGTAACCAATATGATGATCTTTTATTGAGGAGTGATTAATATAACACAGGAGAGGGATGGATGGGTAGACTGTGTGTATTTAGATCTGAAAAAAAGCTTTTAACAATGTTCCCCACAAGCTATTATAGAAGCTAGGAAATATAGGGAGATGAAAAAAAAAAAAAAAAAAAAAAAAAAAAAAACTGGATGGAAAGTTATTAAAGGGAAGACAGATGAGAATAGTGATAAAAGATGTAAAATTGAAATAGAAAAAAGTAGATAATGATGCAACACAAGGATCAGTCCTTGCATCAGTACTTTTCCTGCTCTACATTAATGATATGCCTGAAGAAATAGAGTTACATGAGCTTGTTTGCAGATGATGCAAAATTACAAAGACATATATGAAACAACAAAGGCTGTGAAATTATACAAGAGGATTTGGATAAAATCTACAACTGGTGTAAAAAATGGGAGATGGAATATAATATGAAAAAAATGTCATGTAATGGAAATGGGGAAAGTGAAATGAGACCAAAATAGACATATAAAATGGAAAATGAAGAAGTAATAAAAATACAAGAAAAGAAAGATCTGGGAGTGACAATACAGGATAGTCAACAGTCGGAGAAGCATGGAGAAAAGATATTCAGAGATACATATAGAATGGTGAGAAATACTGGAACAACGTTGCACTACATGGATAAATATATGACGAGGAACAAAATTAGCACTATGATTAGACCAAAGATGGAATATACTGAAACAGTGCGGTTTCCCCACAAGAAGAAACATGTCAAAAAAAAAAAAAAAAAAAATACAAAGGATAGCAATGAAGATGGTTCCAGAACTGGAAATATTAATATATGAAGATATATGCCACCATAGGAACAAAGAAGAGAAAGGAGAGGTTTAATATTAATTTATAAATGGTGGAATAGAATGGAAGAAATAGGTAATGAGAAACTGTTGCTAAGAGAAGTAGGAAATACCAGTTACACAAGAAGGCACAATTAAAAATTAAGAAAAGAAAGATGCTTAACATAAAGAAATATAGTTTCCCACAAGGAAATATAGAAGTCTGGAGCAAGCTAAATGGAGATGTAGTATTAGCAATGAGTGTGCACAACTTTGAGGAAAACTGAATAAGTGTAGATATGGAGGTGGGACACACAAGTATAGTTCAAGCCCTGTAAATTATAATTAGGTAAATACAGTCACACTACAATCTTTTTAATAAATTTATAATGAAACATAATAAAATCTTTTCCAGAAAACATCCTTGTAAAATAGGAATGAGTGTTTAGCAGAAGCGTGTCTAATACACTGGCAAATATGGTATGCTGATCACAGCACCACCACATTCCGACATAACGTCACACTGTTAAAAAGTAGAAAAATTTTCAGTGACAAAAAATATAAATATTCTAGACTGGCCTGGAAGCTCTCCCAATCTCAACGTGATAAAAAATGCATAGAAAAGATGAAAACACAGGTTACTACTTCCTTACCTTTGTGAAATATATGAACATGCTTAAAACCAGGATATCGCTCAGAGTATGTGATCTTGCCTATAAGCTGTGATTGGTGTCAAGGGAGAGATAACAGGGCATTTTGTACTTCTTTTTTTTTTTCATCAAGATTTTTCTCCCCATGTTAGTGTATATTGCATAGCAACAGACAGCACATCTCTGTCACCAGTATTTTTGGCACCTAATATAGATTTTACAAATTTATCTCTCTCTTGTGAAAACTTTCATTATTTTTCCAATCATTGTCTTCAGATCTTAATAAATGACTCCTATTTTCAACTTATTACCTAATTCCCTCCTTGTTTACAGCTTTTCATTCACATGACTATAGAATAATATACAATAACTTGGTTGTTCCTTACATTTTCAATTATGTTATTTTAATATTTTCTTCTCAATCCTCTTTGGACTTTTCTTGTTCATTTCTTGTTTATATATGCCATTTCTTGTCTTTTTATTCCTTAAATTGGTCTGTCTTCTCTAGCTTTCCCATGTCTCCTCTCTATTCGATCTTGTTACTGCCCATCCATAAATGAACAAGTCTTTGAACAAAATTGCTTTTCTCCTTCCTTTTTGAGAAATTCCTTCCATTTTCCTGGATTCCTCCTAGCAATGTACAATATGGCCTGCTTCACCTCAAAATATTTCTTGACTTGTACAAAACTTGTTCTTTTGTAATTAAACGTTCTTATTCGGTGTTTTTTTCTTTCTGTCTTTTGCTTCATTTGCCTTAAATTCCATTACGGCATAATCATTCTTAGCCCATGGGAACTCCAGCTTGATGTCTGGCTCTTTGCTAAATGATATATTATATATATATATATATATATATATATATATATATATATATATATATATATATATATATATATATATATATATATATATATATATATATATATATATATATATATATATATATATATATATATATATATATATATATATATATATATATATATATATATATATATATATATTACTTATTTATTTATTTTATGTAGGAGTGACACTAGCCAAGGGCAACAAAAATCTAATAAAAAAACCCCACTGAGATGCCAGTCCCAAATATGGTCCAAAGTGGTAGTCAAAAATTGAAAGATAAGTGTCTTGAAACCTCTCTCTCTTGAAGGAGTTCAAGTCATAAAAGGTGGAAATACAGAAGCAGGAAAGGAGTTTCTGAGTTTACCAGAGAAGGGGATGAATGATTGGGAATTTTGGTTAACTCTTGCATTAAAGAGGTGGACAGAATAGGGGTGGGAGAAAGAAGAAAGTCTTCTGCAGCGAGGCCACGGAAGGAGGGGAGGCATGTAGTTAGCAAGATCAGAAGAGCAATTACCATGAAAACAGCAGTAAAAGATAGCAAGAGATGCAACGTTCTGGTGATGAGAAAGAGGCTGAAGACAGTCAGTTAGAGAAGAGGAGTTGATGAGACAAAAAGCTTTTGATTCCACCCTGTCTAGAAGAGCAGTATGAGTGGAACCCCACCCCCCCCGACATGTGAAGCATACTCCATACATGGATGGATAAGGCCGTTGCACAGAGTTAGCAGCTGGGGGGGTGAGAAAAACTAATGGAGACATCTCTGAATGCCTAACTTCATAGAAGCTGTTTTAGCTAGAGATGAGATGTGAAATTTCCAGTTTAGATCCACCTCGTACAAGAAAAGGACAGACTGAAGATGTTCAGTGTAGAAGAGGGGATTAGATGAGTGTCACAGAAGTAGAGGGGATAGTTGTCTGGAAGATTGTGTCAAGTTGATAGGTGGAGGAATTGAGTTTTTGAGGCATTGAACAATACTTAGCTTGCTCTTCTCCAATTAGAAATTTCAGAGATCAGAAGTCAGTCATTCTGTGGCTTTCCTGCATGAATTGTTTACTTCCTGAAGGGTTGGAGATCTGTGAAAAGACATGGAAAAGTGCAGGGTGGTATCATCAGTGTAGGAGTGGACAGGGCAAGAAGTTTGATTTAAAAGATCATCGATGTATAATAGTAAGAGAGTGGGTGACAGGACGGAACCCTGAGGAACACCACTGTTAATAGATTTAGTAGAAGAACAGTGACCATATACCACAGCAGCAATAGTACGGTCAGAAAGAAAACTTGAGATGAAGTTACAGAGAGAAAGATAGAAGCTGTAGGAGGGTAGTTCGGAAATCAAAGCTTTGTGCCAGACTCTATGAAAAGCTTTTGATATGTCTAAGGGAACAATAAAAGTTTCACCAAAATCTCTAAAAGAGATGACCAAGACTCAGTAAGAAAAGCCAGAAGATCACCAGTAGAGTGGCCTTGACAGAACCCATACTGGCTATCAGATAGAAGGTTGTAAAGTGATAGATATTTAAGAATCTTTCTATTGAGGAGATTAAAAAAAACTTTAGATAGGCCGGAAATTAAAGAAATAGGACGGTAGTTTGAGGGATTAGAACGGTCACCCTTTTTAGGAACAGGCTGAATGTAGGCAAACTTCTAGCAAGGAACGGTAGATGTTGACAGACAAAGCTGAAAGAGTTTGACTGGGCAAGGTGCAAGCATGGAGACACAGTTGCAGAGAACAATAGGAGGGACCCCATCAGGTCCATAAGCCTAGCGAGGGGATGGAAAACATCATTGTAAAGAATTTTAATAGGTAGCATGAAGTAGTCAGAGGGTGGAGGAGAGGGAGAAACAAGCCCTGAATCATCCAAGGTAGAGTTTTTGCAAAGGTTTGAGTGAACAGTTCAGCTTTAGAGATAGATGACAGCAGTGATGCCATCTGGTTGAAATAAAGGAGGGAAAGAAGAAGCAAAGTTAGTGGAGATGTTTTTGGCTAGATGCCAGAAGTCACGAAGGAAGTTAGATCTTGAAAGATTTTGACGCTTTCTATTGATGAATGAGTTTTTTTTGGCTAGTTGGAGAACAGACTTGGCATGGTTATGGGCAGAAATATAAAGTGCATGAGATTCTGGTGATGGAGGGTCTCAAGTACCTTTTGTTGGCTACCTCTCTATCATGTATAGCATGAGAACAGCCTGTGTTAAACCAAGGTTTGGAAGGTTTAGGTCGAGAAAAGTGAGGGATGCAAGTCTCCACGCCAGACACTATCACCTCTGTTACACACTTGGCACACAGAGACGGGTCACTGTCACAAAAGCAGTAGTCATTCCAAGGAAAATCAGCAAAATACCTCCTCAGGTGCCATCTAGCAGAGGCACCTCTGCTAGTTACCTCCTCCCCCAAAATACCAGAGGGATCCTGAGGAGGGATCAGAGCAACAGGACAAGATACAGATATAAGACTGTGATTGGAGCCCAACAGAGAAGAGAGAGTAACAGCATAAGCAGAGGGATTAGAGGTTAGGAAGAGGTCAAGAATGTTGGGTGTATCTCCAAGATGGTCAGGAATACGAGTAGGGTGTTGCACCAATTGCTCTAGGTCATGGAGGATAGCAAAGTTGAAGGCTAGTTCACCAGGATGGTCAGTGAAGGGAGAGGAAAGCCAAAGCTGGTGGTGAACATTGAAGTCTCCAAGAATGGAGATCTCCGCAAAAGGGAAGAGAGTCAGAATGTGCTACACTTTGAAAGTTAAGTAGTCAAAGAATTTCTTATAGTCAAAGGAGTTAGGTGAGAGTTATACAGTACAGATAAATTTAGTTTGAGAGTGACTCTGTAGTCTCAGCCAGATGGTGAAAAACTCAGAAGATTCAAGAGCGTGGGCACGAGAGCAGGTTGCACACAAACACAACATCGAGCTTTGGATTAAAAATGAGGAAAGAGAAAGTAGGAGGGAACAGAAAAGGGGCTAGTGTCAGTTGCCTCAGACACCTGTGTTTCAGTGAGGAAAAGAAGATGAGGTTTAGAAGAGGAGAGGTATGTTTTACAGTTTGAAAATTAGATCTAAGACTGTGAATGTTGCAGAAATTAATGAAGAAAAAGTTGAGGGGGTGGTATCAAGACACTTAGGGTCGATACCAGAAGAGCAGTCTGACCTGGGGACATTTGTGGTCCCCTCCCCAGACGGGGGCTCCTAGGCTGGTGTAGTAGTTGAGATGGTTTTCCTTCACTTCCAAATCTTGTGTGTTCCTTTATCCATTATGTTAATAAGTTATTCACAAAGAGCTTCAACAAAATATTTCCCCAAGACTCTTGCTTCCTTCAAAGTAAAATTCTTCTATCCTCCTCACCTTCTTTACAGTTAGTCTCCTATCACTACTATGAATTTATCATTTTCTTTTAATAACTTCTCCAAAACACTTATATATATATATATCTATTTAAATTTTTCATGATCTTTCATATACAATTTAGTCATTTTTTTTTCTCTTTCCCTTGGTTCTTATGTTAAGGATTCCTGTCAGATCTTTTTCTTACTCAACTCCATCTATCATTATATTGTGTTTCACATAGAATATGGCTCCCCTCCATTCTTTTCTGTTTTATTTATCTTCGATATGCAATATCTGTCTTCCCCATTCTTTACTACCTTGCTGTCGCAAATTTGTTTCAACTAGGCTCAGAATGTCAGGCTTCTTCTCCCTTAGATAATAATACTATGAATTTATCATTTTCTTTTAATAACTTCTCCAAAACACATATATATATATATCTATTTAAACTTTTCATGATTTTTCATATACAATTAAGTCTTTTTCTTTTTCTCTTTCCCTCAGTTCTTATGTTTAGGATTTCTGTCAGGTCTTTTTCTTACTCAACTCCATCTATCATTATATTGTGTTTCACATAAAATATGGTTCTCCTCCATTTTTTTTTGTTTTATTTATCTTCCATATGCAATATCTGTCTTCCCCATTCTTTACTACCTTGCTGTCACAGAAATTCATTTCAACTAGGCTCAGAATGTCAGGTTTCTTCTCCCTTAGATAATAACATATTTCTTTTAGCGTTGATATGATACCATTCACATTCATATATACTACATGCTATTCAACCCCGTTCTTCAGTTGCTCTCTTTCTTTGTCTCACATACAAAACTGTTTAATAACAAGCTTTTTAATTTCTTCACTTCTAATCTCATTTCTGTTTTTTTTTTGGGGGTGGGGAGAGAGAAGGTGGCTCTGTTTTTAATTAATTTGATTAAGCTCTCTTTTGTTAATTTGGTCCCTTTCCCACGGTAACTTTTTCCATCAATTTGCTTTCTGGCCAGCTTCCATGAATTTGTTAGCATCACATTTTTTATCTAAATTGTACTCTAATCACAGTCTTTCTCCATTCTCTGAGTAATTCCCTCTTCTATGGATTCTCTATTTTATTTGCTAAATTTCTTCCCTCTTCCTGCAATTTCCCCACAACTCTGGTCACTATTTGTATTATTCTTCTCTTTCTACTACCTTCTGAGGAACTTTCTCTTTCTTGAAACTGAAGACTACTACACACTTTTCTTGTCTAGTGTCCCTTACTAGTTTCCTTCTTAATCACTATGATGACTGTACGTTTAGATTCCTCAAGTTATTTGTTACTTTAGGATTTTCCTAAAACTATCTTTTCTTTTCCTATTCCTTTTGTTTTCCTATTATATCGTTGCAGTTTCCTTGGATGGTATTCATAATTGATTATTATTTCTCAAATTCCTCACATTTGTTTATTTGTTGTATTTTTTACTTGCATAATCTTCCAAATAAATCTTTTAGCTTTTGTTCTCCTCAAACATTTCGCACTTTTTTGCATAGGACATCTTATCCACAATTTAATTAAACTTTTCTTGCTTAATAAAAATTTCCACATCAGTTTCCCCAGTAGTTCAATGTCTTTTATGGTAAATTTGGTAAGGGATGTGCTTGGTTTCTCTTCAACCTCAGCAATATTGGTTTAAGTTCTCTCTTTATCTAGTTATCTTGTTTGATATTTGAGACAAGACAGCTTGGATAACATAGCTCAACCTGATTTTTGTTTATAATGTAAGTATTGGCCTCTAGCTTGTGGCTGTCCCATTGTGTCATCTGCTTATCAGCTGTATAAACATATCCATTCTCCATGGTGGTGTAGCACAAGGGTTGTTATTTGTCCACACTTGTTTCCTGGTCTTATGACATAGCTAGCTGTTTCCCTATAGGGTGAGCACAGAGTTCATAGTGACTGATCTCTGGATAGGACTAAGATCACTCACATGCTACACACTGGGACAGCAGTCACATCCTGTACCTACTTACTGCTCAGTGAACACATTAAGAGGCTCACCTATCTGCTTCACCATTCCTGAGGCTCAAAGCCAAGAATTCTAGGTTGTATCTGAGCATGCTGACCACTACATTGTGTAGTGTGTGCATCCATATTTGATGCCATGGATGTCATTCATTCTTTTGCTTTCTTGGTATGTAAAACCACTGCTGCCTAGATATTTCTAACTCCATGCTATGGAATTAGTCTATTAACAGACAGTATTTATTTCCATTTGAATTTGAATTACAAATGGAAACTTAATCATAATGACTTACTTTAATATAACACTGAAGGCTCGTCTTGGTGAAGAATGCATAAAATGTAGGGGAAATCCTTTGAATGTATATCCTTCTGGCACAGTGTTCATGAGTGCAGCAGAAAAAAACTCTGCACTTCTGATTTCAGCAAGGCCACCACTATTTATGGATTCTCTCTCATAAGACCACAGAGCAGGTGTCAACACATAGCTCAGATGATCATCAAAATGGGTACTCAGGCCATGGTCCTGTAAACATCAATGGTTTTGTTAATAATTACTGGTTATTTACCATATAATTTATATTGTATATATAAATAAGATACCTATTTCATAATTTAGCTTGTATATATATATATATAACATCATATATCAACAATAAATATAATCCCTAAGCATCTTCTCATATGAATCAGATATTAATCTATTCTATTATAACAGAAATGGTAACTTATCATTACCTACTCACCAACTCTACTCTCAGTTTTCTATGAATAAGGCTCTATGCAAGCACTAATCCCATTGTGAGCAACTCTTGTCAAAATTGATAAGCTTGCTCCCTTCACAAGTTTCATATATGTTGTTTGGATCTTTTTTTTATAAAAGGTGCCATTAAGATTAATACAGATGATAACCAAGAATAAGTCCTATGAGGAATACCAAATACAGCTGCGAAAATTTCCATTGTATCACACAATGAGAGAGAGCCTGAAGACAATTGGGTAAAGGAGAGGAGATGATAAGAAGAAATGCTTTTGATTCCACTGTCAGAAAGAGTGGTATGAGTGGAACACCCCCATACATGTGACATACATGGACAGATAAGGCACCTGTATAGAGTTAGCAGATGGAGGCTGAGAAAAACTGGTGGAGACGACTCAGAACGTCTAACCTCATAGAAAATTTTTTACCTAGAGATGAGATGTGAAGTTTGCAGTTTAGATTACAAGTAACTGGATTGGATGAGGATGTTCAGCAAAAAAGAGGGAAACAATTAAGTGTCAATGAAGAGGGGATAGTTGTCTGGAAGGTTGTGTTGAGTTAATAGATTGAGGAATTGAGTTTTTGAGGCATTGAACAATACTGTTTGCTCTATCCCAATCAGAAATTTTTGAGAGATCAGAAGTCTGGCATTCTGTAGCTTCCTTGCATGAACTGTTCACTTCCTGAAGGGTTGGACATCTACAAAAAGACGTGGAAAAGTGCAGAGTGGTATCATCAGAGTAGGAGTGAATAGGACAATAAGTTTGGTTTAGAAGAACATTGATAAATAATAAGAAGAGAGTGGATGACAGGACAGAAACCTGAGAAACACCACTGTTAATAGATTTAGAAGAACAGTGACCATCTACTACAGCAGCGATAGAATGGTCAGAAAGGAAACTTCAGATGAAGTTCCACAATAAAGGATAGAAGTTGTAGGAGGGTAGTTTGGAAATCAAAGCTCTGTGCCAGACTCTATCAAAAGCTTTTGATATGTCTTATGCAACAGCAAAAGTTTCACCAAAATCTTTAAAAGAGGCTCAGTGAGGAAAGCCAAGATCACCAGTAGAGCAGCCTTGATGGAGCCCATAGATCAGATAGAAGGTTGTGATGTGATAGATATTTATGAATCTTCCTGTTGAAGATAGATTAAAAAACTTTAGATAGGCAGGAAATTAAAGCAAAAGGATGGTAGTTTGAGGGATTAAAACAGTCTCTCTTTTTATGAACAGGGTGAATGTCGGCAAACTTCCAGCAAGAAGGAAAGATAATGTTGATAGACAGTTAAAAGAGTTTCACTAGGCAAGGTGCAAGTACGGAGGCAGTTTTGGAGAACAATAGGAGGGACCCCATCAGATTTATAAGCTTTCTGAGGGTTTAGGCCAGCAAGAGCATAGAAAACATCACTGTGAAGGATCTTAATGGGTAGCATGAAGTTGTCAGAGGATGGAGGAGAGGGAGGAACAATCTGAATCACCTAAAATAGAGTTTTAAGTGAGGGTTTGAGTGAAGAGTTCAGCTTTAGAAATAAATTAGATGGCAGTGGTGCCATCAGGCTGAAATAAAGGAGGGAATGAAGAAGCAAAGTTTTTAGAGATGTTTTTGGCTAGGTGCCAGAAGTCATGAGGGATGTTAGATCTTGAAAGATTTTGACACTTTCTATTAATGAAGGGGTTTTTGACTAGTTGGAGAACAGACTTGGCATGGTTCAGGAGAGAAATATAAAGCACATAAGATTCAGGTAATGGAAGGCTCAACTACCTTTTGTGGGGCTACCTTTCTATCATGTATAACACAAGAACAAGCTGTGTTACACCAAGTTTTGGAAGGTCAAGAGAAAGAGTGAGGAATGTACACCTCCATGCCAGACACTATCACCTACTCGTATGTTATGTGCTCAGAACACTGAGACATGTCTCTGACATGGAAGCAGTAGTCATTCCGTGGAAAATCAGCATAATACCTCTACAGGTCCCCCAATTAGTAGAAGCAAAATGCCACAGGCACCTCCACTTTGTGGGATCTTGAGAAATTGTAGTGATAGGACAAGATATAGATATGAGCTTATGATTGGAGGAGGCCATCAGAGAAGATAGGGTGACAGCACAAGCAGAAGGATTAGAAGTTAGGAGAAGTTAGAAAAAGTTCAAGAATGTTGGGCATATCTCCAAGACAGTCCGGAATATAAATAGGGAGTTGCACCAGTTGCTTTAGATTGTGGAGGATAGCAAAGTTAAAGGTTAGTTCACCAGGATGGTCAGTGAAGGGAGAGGAAAGCCAAGTTTGTGGTGAACATTTGAGATCTCCAAGAATGGAGACCTCTGCAAAGGGGAAGAGAGTCAGAATATGCTCCACTTTGGAAGTTAAGTAATCAAAGAATTTCTTGTAGTTAGAGGAGTTAGGTGAGAGCTATACAACACAAAGGAATTTAGTTTGAGAGTGACTCTGTAGTCATACCCAGATGATGGAAAACTCAGAAAATTTAAGAGTGTGGGCATGAAAGTAAGTTAAGTCATTGTGCACATAGATGCAACATCCAGCTTTGGACTGAAAATGAGGATAGAGAAAGTGGGCTAGTGTCAGTTGCCTCAGACACCTGTGTTTCACTGAAGAAAAGAAGATGAAGTTTAGTAGAAGAGAGGTGGTGTTCTACAAATTGAAAATTAGATCTAAGATCACAAATGTTTTAGTAATTAATGAAGAAAAAGTTGAGGGGGGTGTCAAGACACTTAGGGTTGATACCAGAAGAGCAGTCTGACCTGGAGACATTTGTGGTCCCTTCCCCAGATGGGAACTCTGAGGCTGGCATAGGAGTCACCATATTTAATTAAGAATTTTTGAGTGAAGGGTGTGTATGTAATTAGGTGCATGTAGTTTTGTGTGAAGGGAAGAGAGTTGTCTTTAGAGGGCAGGCCATGACTGCTCTCTTGCATTGTGAGACACAAAGGGAAATATTCAGTGAGGTCACAGCTGGGTTATTGTTGAGTTCACAGTGCCCCCTGATCCAGTGTTTGAAACCTCAATGAGAATAATTACCTTTTTGTCAGGTGTCTATTGCCTCTTTCTACTCCTTTTTGTTTTTCCTCCTTCTATTCCCTTCACATTTATGTTCCTTCCATTCATTTTCATTCATTCACTCTCACTCTGTTTAGCAATCATCAGGAGAGAGAGAGAGAGAGACTCTCTCTCTCTCTCTCTCTCTCTCTCACATACACACACATACAGAGAGACAATCATCAGGATTCTCTCTCTCTCTCTCTCACACACACACACACACACACACACAGAGAGAGAGAGAGAGAGAGAGAGAGAGAGAGAGAGAGAGAGAGAGAGAGAGAGAGAGAGAGAGAGAGAGAGAGAGAGAGGCAGAGAGAGAGAGAGAGAGAGAGAGAGAGAGAGAGAGAGATAGAGAGAGAGAGAGAGAGAGAGAGAGAGAGAGAGAGAGAGAGAGAGAGAGAGAGAGAGAGGCAGAGAGAGAGAGGCAGAGAGAGAGAGGCAGAGAGAGAGAGAGAGAGAGAGAGAGAGAGAGAGAGAGAGAGAGAGAGAGAGAGAGAGAGAGAGAGAGAGAGAGAGAGAGAGAGAGAGAGAGAGAGAGAGAGAGAGAGAGAGAGAGAGAGAGAGAGAGAGAGAGAGAGAGAGAGAGAGAGAGAGAGAGAGAGAGAGAGAGAGAGAGAGAGAGAGAGAGAGAGAGAGAGAGAGAGAGAGAGGAGCCCACCCAGGGGCTGGCAAGGGACCCCGCCTGGCCTTCGGTATACCCCAACTGAGCCCTGTCACAACCCCTTCAGGCTGGACCACAACTCCCTCCAACATGGTAAGGCCCGACCGACCGCCACCGCCATCAATTCAAGGTTATCTCCGCCAATGTACGTGGTCTTCCGAACGAACATCGGAGACCTAACCCCCAACAGTGTACTATGACCCGGTGCAGATGTAGTTGTGGTGACGGAGACCTGGCTGAACGGAGAGGTGGAGCCATCGTCTCGGCCAAAATAGGTGGCTCCACTCACTGGGCCAGGAGAGACCGACAGGATAGAGCTGGAAGGCAGAGTGGCTGTCTGCTTCAGGGAGGGAGTTGCAGGCACAACAACTCGACGTGGACACGCGCCCTCAGCTGGAGGTGATGTTCTTCTGGGTTGTGCTGGCCAACCACTTTGCCCTCCTGCTGTGCGCCATGTACATATCCCCCCGGCAGGGGCCTGACTCGCTCCTGTACCTCAAGGAGGCCTTAGATGTCCTCCTTGTGACTCACCGCTGCCAACACATCTTGCTTGTGGGCGACCCTCAACCACCACCTAGAGCGCGACGCCTACGAGAACCTCCCTGACGGTGCAGGGCCTGAAGGACCATGTGACCTTCCCCACTCATGAGTGGGGCGGGACCCTGGACCCTGTCATATCTGACCTGGAGGAAGACACACTCAGCTGTCACTAGCTCTGACCACCATGCTGTCCTGACCCAGGTGGACATGGGTGTGGCTCATGACGAGGCCACCACTCGCACAGTCTGGCTATGGGATAGGGCAGACTGGGGCTCCCTTCACCGAGACCTGTGCAGGACTGACTGGCCTTCCATCCTGCAGGGTGGAGTGGAGGGTACAGGCGCGAGCCTTCACTTCCTGCCTCTTGGTGCTCCAGGAGCAACTTGTGCCCCATCATGAGTTCGTCGCCAGACCACTGAACCAGCCTTGGTTTGGCTAACGCTGCCCGCAGGCGTTGCCGCCGAGGCGAAGTATTCTGCGTGGCTCCGCTACAAGCAGAGTCCTACTCGGTGCAACAAAGACCTACATCGTGCGGCCTGCAAGAGGATGGTGACGACCTACCGGTGGGCCTTAGGGAGGTGGGAGGAGGACCTGCAGCGCCAGCTAGGAGGCCCTGGAGTGGGCAACAAGACTTGGTGGTCCTTTGTTAAGGGCAGACAGGGCCTCAACCGTCAAGACACTGTCCCTCCTCTCACAAGGCCCGATGGAACGGTGGCCACCAGCAGCAAGGACAAAGCCCAGCTGCTGGCCACCCTTTTTCGTCGGGAAGATGGAGGGTGGACGACCCTGAAAGGTCAACCGTCTCCTCTGGAGCAGCAGTGCAGAGAGACTGTAACCAAGGTAGAAGTGACACAGGGGCTTGTCGAGCGTCTGCTGCAGGGGCTCCATGTACAAAAAGCTACCGGTCCCGAGACAACATCAGCCCGCACGTTTTGAAACTGTGCCCGCGAGCTGGCTGTCCCCCTCACCACAGTCTTCTCTGCCTGCTTACGGGAAAATACCTGGCCCTTAGTGTGGAAAGAGGCCCGTGTAGTTCCCATACACAAGAGGAGCTCCAGGTCTGACCCAAAAAATTATCGACCCATCTCCCTGCTCTCTGTGGTGGGGAAAGTGTTCGAGAGGGTGGTGGCAGATGTGGTGTGTCGCCACCTCCAGGACAATTACCTCCTCTCGGACCATCAGTTTTGGGTTCAGACCTGGGCGGTCCACCTCCGATCTCCTCATGCTCCTCACCGGGGGCTGGCAGGGACGCCCTTGATGGCGGCCTCGACTTCTGTTGTGGTGACCCCTGGATATAGCGGGCGCCTTCAACAGGGTCTGGCATGGGGGCCTTCTGGAAAAGCTGAGTCCAAAGGGGATCCAGGGTGACCTCCTTCAGCTCCTTGGCGACTACCTCCAAGGAAGGGACCCTCAGCCAGGTCGTTGTCAATGGGCAAGCGTCCGAGTCCCTCCCGGTGAGAGCGTCAGTGCCACAGGGCTCGGTGCTGGGGCCAGTCCTGTGGAACATCTACGTGGACGATCTTCTCCGACAGCTGCTGGCGGTCTCAGCTTATGCTGACGATTGCACTCTCTCCTGTACCTAACCTTGACACGAAAGTGTGCGTTGCTGCCTGAAGAGATCAATCAGCAGCTTGGGGTGATACAGGAGTGGGGGGGCATGCTGTCAGGTGACCTTTGCTCCGGAGAAGACACAGGCAATGGTAGTCTCTCGATCCCCCCGCCTGCCGAGCCAGCAGTGGAGGGAGGGTTAAGCTTTGGTGGCCTTCCTCTCGAACTCCAGGAGTCCGTCAAGGATTCTGGGGGTGGAGGGGTGGATCGAGGGCTGCAGTTTGACCGCCACATCAAACACATTGCCCTTAAGGCCTCACACCAAGTCTCCTCCTTGAGGAGGTTGGCCAACTTGCTCGACAGGAGAGGGGAGGCTCTTGCTCTACAAGGCCCAGATAAGGCCTTATTTAGAGTATGCCACCCTCTCCTGGATGTCCTGTGCTGCCACACACATTAGCAAGCTCGACGGCATCCAGGCGATGGTCACTGTGACTGGTGGAAGCAGCAGGTGCCCCAGCCCATCCATGAGGCTCCCGTTGACACACTAGAACAACCGCAGGGATGTGGCGGCCCTTGTGGTGTTCCATAAGGCACAGGTGCACGGTGTGCCACATCTGGCGGGATTACGGCCGGCTGCCCACCAGGGTCACCTCAATGGGACACGAGAACGGTGTTATCCAGTGGTGACTCAGTGGAGGTGCCACGTTCCCCGCTCCAGTCAACCACCAGCGCACCTTTTGGGGGAGAGTCTCCCAGACTGTGGAACGTCTTTGCGTCCTCCCGTCCCTCATATCAGGGGGATGGATTACCCAGGACGTGAGGTTAGCAGCACACACCACTGGAGGTGCTTCGTTCCCAACCCCCCTGCTAACAATATTAACATAAGTCCATAAAGAATGTATATATCTTTATATTTTATATTTGATGTGTTGTGTCCCACCACCCCTAAAATAGGTTGCCAGCACAGAGGCAGTGCGCCTTCGGGTGATAATGTACCTATGTTTAAATAAAAAAAAAAAAAAAAAAAGAGAGAGAGAGAGAGAGAGAGAGAGAGAGAGAGAGAGAGAGAGAGAGAGAGAGAGAGAGAGAGAGAGAGAGAGAGAGAGAGAGAGAGAGAGAGAGAGAGAGAGAGAGAGAGAGAGAGAGAGAGAGAGAGAGAGAGAGAGAGAGAGCTTCAACTTAGGCAAGGTAGGGTAGGCAGGACTTACTATATGTATATGGTTGATGCCGATGGTAGGTAAATAGGGACCAATACTTGTCAAAGCAGTGTGAAACTCAGGGTGATAATGCATTAAAACTTGGGATGGTAAGAATTTAGGATTAAGCACAAAACTCAAGGATTGTGAAATTAGGGAAAGTAGCGTAGTTGGTTAGTTCGTTAACTCAAATGCATAAAATTACAATATAGAGGGTGTTCGAGTTATGGGTGAGATACGTTCTAGAAGGCTGCTCGTATGTTGTTTCGTTCGTAACTTGTCATTGTAATTTTTCGGTATAAAAAAGAAAGTATCATATGTTCCGAAAAACAATGTAATGCTTACTTACTTGATACTTGATGCCATTAGAGAGAGAGAGAGAGAGAGAGAGAGAGAGAGAGAGAGAGAGAGAGAGAGAGAGAGAGAGAGAGAGAGAGAGAGAGAGAGAGAGAGAGAGAGAGAGAGAGAGAGAGAGAGAGAGAGAGAGAGAGAGAGCACCTTGCCTTATGGGTGATTTGATACAGCTGAGTAGTGACAGGCTTGAGGCTTCTGCCAAGCACAAGACTCAAATATGTCAGGCATATGACCTGGTTTAAAATGAGATGCCTCTCTATTTCTCTTTCTCATGCAAATTTCTCTCTCTCTCTCTCTCTCTCTCTCTCTCTCTCTCTCTCTCTCTCTCTCTCTCTCTCATTCTCTCTCTCTCTCTCTCTCTCTCTCTCTCTCTCTCTCTCTCATGCACATTTTTTCTTTCTTCCTCTCTCCTTCTTGGGTTACACATGCCTTTATTCATATAGTTTATTAAGACTGCTGGCTGAAAGCATAAGACAGGTATCTTTGCCTATTTGTGGACCTAATGTAGTGGAGCAGGCTTTCTACACCATGCAGTGCAACCCTCCCATCTCTATGCCTCTCAGAGGTCCGTATGCCATGGAATCTCGAGCCAGAATCACTGTGGTGAAGTAAGGTAAGTTTTTAAATTAATTTAAATTTTAAACAAGTGTCTCAAAATAAACTGCTACAGGGCCTGTATCCTGGGGTGGTGAGCAGTCCTTTGCTATGCTGCTGTGCTGTGCAGTTAGTGGTGAAGTGGTGTACGAGGTAAATATGGTGCATAATACCAAGTCTGAACTTTTGGTTAGCAAAGAGAACAATAATAAGAGCACAATTTCATTTTGCGAATAGACTGCTCATATCTCTGAACGCTCGTAACTCATTACCTCGTAACTCGTACACTATGTCACTATAGCCTTGATATCTCAACAATGCATATAGTGTGAGAGGCGATGTATGGGAATGCAGAAGAAACTCTGACACCAAAACTGTCCATGACATATTCACATAATTTGCTAAGTTTCAGTGTTCATTAAACTTCACTTTTCACATATACATAAATGGGATATGCTAAAATTAATGTAACTGGTTCTACAACCTCCCTGAGAATGGCATTCTTTCTCTTTTGGAGTCAGAATTGTTTAGGTATAATATGTTTCATTCTCACAGTTATGACCAATGTTATCATCCAACATTTCAATATGAAAATATACCAAAAATCATAAATATAACTGTCAAGATATTAGAAAATGAAAAAGCTCAACTGTTATGTACAGTTTAAGGTTAGAATTCTTTCATATGGATTTGAAAGTTCAGAAACTTCCTCTTTGTTCAGGGCTGTAAGATTTTTGACCCCTGGTGACATCCTCTCCATGTGGGGCCAGAATGTCCTGGTGGGCTGCAGGAATTACATTACTGCTAAGAGTTGTACAGTATTAAAGTACATCAACTGATGTGTGTTACAGGTTTGCAGGGCAGTACTTTTTTACTTTATCCTGTGAGTTAAGCTATAGATAATATTATAATCTCTACATTAAACAAAATTAATCAATCATGAGTTTCAGAAGGAAATAACTGTGGATGATTGTGAGAGTTATGGCAAATGGTGTAAATTGAATAGTGAATGTCCTTTTCTTCTACTACATGTAGGATGTCCATGTATGTAAATTTCATCCAAATACTCACCAACATATTCAAATCAAATCAAATCAACATAGTTTTCATCATTTAGCAGATCCAACAAAATTTAACGTTCCTACTGTCTAATTATCAATCAGTTGTCCGTCCACTTGTTTGGTAATTATCGTCCATTTATCACATCACTCAATTTGCAGTCACCCATTTCTCCTGGCACCTGGCTGTCCTGAAAATCAGTTGTCCTGTAGCCCAGTGACAGTCATCAGTTGTCCTGTTGCCTGATTGACCATTGCCCAATTATCATGCTGTCCAGCTGTTCTGTTGCCCAACAGCCACCAAATCACCTGCATATCTGACTGACGTCAGCCCTAACAAACGAATGGCCAAGACATTACACCTTGCCTCAATGCAGGGGTATATGGTATCCTGAGTTTCACAGTATCAAAGTTTCATGATCCTTGAGTTTCATGTTGAGTACCAAATTCTTACCATCCAGACTTTTGCATGTTATTTTCTTGAGTTTTGCCCTTTCGTTGCATATGGGTCATACATTCCTACCACTGGCATCACAAATCACAAAAATAATATATATACATGCTATGTATTGTATCCACATTTCCATTTACAGTTCTCTCCAGTGTTTTCAATACCCTAAGTTTCACAATCACTCAGTTTAGTACTATGCCTTCAGAAGAAAGCAATCATCACAAAACTCAAGAAGGCACTGTACTTTTCTATGCTAGTGCACAAAATACATCAAGTATACATGTGATTAAAGAGCACTTACATTCCTGTGTTCCATTATCAATAGTTTCAACTGAATTTCCATGTTGATTCTTCTCTCATTTCCATTGTCTGCAGGAGACACTAACTTCAAATGGTAAACTTCTTTCTCCACGATGCTTGATATGGCTGTATAGGACATTTTTTTCCAGATAGTGGCATCTTCAAAAACAAAGCTGCAGTATTCAATCTTCTCTGATACCTTAGATGAAACAAAACAAGACTGTTATATTTGATGAATGATCGTAGTATTATTCTAGATCTGACAGAGTGCCTACTTCTCCTCAAGGAAGAAATTAATTCTGAAGACTGATAGTAATGTGACCATTTAGTTTTAATTTCCAAGAAAGGTTAGATTAATTTTAAATTTTTAATGAAAAGTTATTAAATCTTTAAATATTGTGGTCTTCACTTCTGGATTATGAAGTGTGTGAATCTTTATTGTTTGCCTACTGTAAATTTACAGTAAATATATTGTTCTTTCCCTCATTCATTTCAACAATTTCATAGGTAATGCAAAAGCAGCGATAAAAAAAATAGAAAGCTGTAAATTGGAAACACAAACACACACACAGAGAGAGAGAGAGAGAGAGAGAGAGAGAGAGAGAGAGAGAGAGAGAGAGAGAGAGAGAGAGAGAGAGAGAGAGAGAGAGAGAGAGAGAGAGAGAGAGAGAGAGGTCGCAGGGTGAGGACGTGTCCACAGGTCGCTCCTTAACTGAGCTTGCACGTTGTCTCATCTCATCTACAGTCAGCGTGCTCCGGTACCCTCCACATACCAGCACACCAATACGACGATTAAAAGTGACGGATAATAGTGTACAGTGTAGTGACGAAGATTCAGTGCTGTAACAGTGAATAGTGTTGTGAGGCCGCAAGGGTTATTGCGACGATACTCTCCAACAACGTGGTCTCCTCTCATCTGCAGTCGGCGCCCCTCCACCTGCCAGCACACCAACACGTGACGTATAAGTGTACAGTGCAGTGAATGAGATACAGTGTTGTGACAGTGTACAGTGCTGTGAGGATATAGGGGTTACTGTGACGAGTCCTGTTCTCTGTACCCCTCCCACTACCGTGCCCCCCCCCCCTACACAAAGGGAGGAAATCCCCTGGGAAATTAACCCCAAGCTGCACCCACACTCCCTCCTTCCGAAGCAATTAACTCCGGCGCCGAGACCCTGGACTGACCTGACTGACCTGACCGCACCCAACCCATCCCTAGCATCTACCACTGCAGCTGTCATCACTACTATCACCTGCTGAAACTGCACAGAAATGGCGGATCACAGGCCCATCAAGAGGCGAGACCTTCCCGGGTATTGCCCTCAGAAGTGGTGTGCTGTCTGTGGGAAGGCTGCAGTCAAGAATGCACCTTATGTTAGATGCGAAGGCAGAAATGACTGCCCCAATGTCTGCCACTCATCCTGCCTCGGAGACCATGATGTCTACACATGTGAAGACACGCAGGAACTACGGAGGTTATGCAGCATTGAAGACGCTGTAGTTTACCTCCCTCTAGATCCTAATGAAAATGCTCCCACCACGCTTGCCGCCCCCAACGAAAGCGACGATGGTGGCGATGCAGACGCAGACGTAGACGTAGATGTGGACGAGCGGCAGCACTACAGGGAGATGGATAAGGAGGATCTCATCTCTTACACTCTACGCCTACAGAAGGATGTAACAAACAAAAATAAAATAATTCGGTCCCTCACGCTACAAAGGGACTGGATTCTTGAAAAACAGACACACGTGGCTGAACTCCATGAGCTCATGGAGGTCCTCACGGAGTGCAAAAAAGCAGACGCGAGAGTCTCCAGCAGCTCTATTGCGACTACTGCTACTCCCTCCTCTATCCTGAGAACCTGGGAAAAGGCGTGTGCCTCCTCGGACCACTGGAGGCAGTGGTGGCAATCTGGAAGGCCTAAGCGTCTCATAAGAGTAGCGGACGCCCTCACCACAGCGGCCGCACCCCCCACCACCGCCATCACCACCACAGCCTCAGGTAGCACCAACACCACCATTACCACCAATAACAATAGCAGCAGCAACAGTAACAAAAACACCATCAACAACAACAGTAACAGTAACGACAACAACAGCAACAACAGCAGTAATAGTAGTAGCAGCAGCAGCAACAACAGCAGGAGAAACAGCAGCAGTACTACCAGCAGCAACAGCAGTAGCAGCAGCAGCAGCAGCAGCAGCAGTAGTAACAACAACAACAGCAACAATAATAGCACTGGGAGCAACAACAACAACAACAAAAACAACAATGGAAGCAGGAAGAAGACCCAGCGACAGCGACGCGGCCAGCGGCGGGCACGAAGTCACCCCAACACACCTGACCGGCGACCTGTCCCTCCTCCTCGCATGACTCAGCCACAGGCATCTGCGTACCCAGTGAGGCACAGGGGAGAGCAAAGGGTCCGATGCGACTACTGCTTCCGCCCCGGCCACACAGCTGAGATGTGCTACAGCCGCGCTGCTGACGAACGCCAGGAACAAAGGCAGGAGAGTATGTTCATGAGGGTTCTGACGGAGGGTTTAGCGCGGCAACAACTTCCTCACCCCCAGCAGCCCTTTCAGGCCCCCCTCCAGCCTCCCTGGCAGCCACAGCCCGGTCACTACCCCAGCTGGAATCTCTCCTCGTGGCAGGGCAGACACTAATGCGTCTCGCCTCACCACCACACCTCATTCCCAAGCCAACGCGAGGAGGCAAGGGAACAGACCCCCCAGCTGTCACCTGACCGTGGTCTCCGCCAACGTGAGAGGACTCCGCACCAATGTAGGTGACCTTAGCCACAATTTCGTGCTGAGACATAGTGCTGACATTGTCGCAGTAACAGAAACGTGGCTGAGTGACGAGGTGGAGCCGACGTTCGGCAAAATATCAGGCTACTCCCTGTGGGTGAGGAAGGACCGAAAAAATAGAGCAGGCGGAGGTGTCGCTGCCTGTTTTAAGGACGGCCTCCAAACACAGGAACTTGAGGTAGCCGTGCCACACCTGATGGAGGCACTGTTCTTTAGGGTGGTACTTGCAGATAACAGTGGGCTTCTCCTCTGTGTCATGTACCGCCCCCCGAGACAAGGACGAGCCCCGCTAGACTTCCTGACGGAGGAACTCGACACCCTGCTCCAGCGTCACAAGTGTTCCCATGTGATGATAGTGGGGGACCTGAACTTCCACATGGAGCAGGATGCCTTCAGTAATCTCCTGACTGTTCAGGCCCTAACCAACCATGTCACCTTCCCTACACACGAGCGGGGAGGGCTGCTGGATCCTGTGGTGACAGACCTACCCGAAGCCAGCATCAGCTGCCAGCAGCTAGGACCAGTGGGCAGCTCAGACCACTTTGCTGTGCTGTCTCAGGTCGAGCTGCAAACGGCGAGGGAAGACGCTATCCCGCGTACCGTCTGGCTTTGGAACAGGGCGGACTGGCCATCCATGAAGCAGGACATGGAGAACACGGACTGGGAGTCCCTCCTAATGGGAGATGCTGAGACCAAGGCACGCACCCTCACCACCAGGCTCCTTGCCCTCCAACAGCAGCATGTGCCCTGCCGAGTATATCTCTCCAGGCCTGGTGATCCCGCCTGGTTTGGTTTTCGCTGCAGAGCATCTGCCGAGGCCAAGCATGCTGCCTGGGTGAGGTACAAGCGACACCCGTCACACAGGAACAAGACGCTGCACCGGGAGGCGTGTAAGAGGATGACGTCTATCTGCAGATGGGCGAGGAATCAGCTAAGGGAGGACAGAAGGCGAAAGCTCAGTGGCCCAGGTGTTGGCAACAAGACCTGGTGGAATCTGGTGAAGGAGCAGCAAGGAGCATGTCACCGCGAGACTCTTCCTCCACTCACCAGACCTGACGGATCCACCGCCACGAGCAGTGCAGACAAGGCCACACTCCTCGCCGAGCTTTTCGCCAACAAGATGAAGGTTGACGACTCGGCACGACCTGTACCACAGCTGGCCCCGGAAACTGACTGCACTGTCACCACTGTCTTGGTGACGGCAGAGCAGGTTGAGCGGCTACTTGGTGCGGTGGATGTGGGTAAAGCCACAGGCCCGGATGACGTCAGCCCACGGCTCCTCAAGCACTGCGCTAGAGAGCTGTCAGCTCCTCTCACCACCGTCTTCACATCTTGCCTGAGGGAGAAGAAGTGGCCCTCAGTATGGAAGGAAGCGCGTGTGGTACCGGTCCATAAAAAAAACTCAAGGTCTGAGCCCAACAACTACAGACCCATCTCCCTGCTCTCAGTGATGGGCAAGTTGCTGGAGAAAATAGTGGCTGCTGCCATCTACCAACACCTGAGCGAGAACCACCTCCTCTCAGACAGGCAGTTTGGCTTCAGGCCTGGCAGATCCACCGCAGACCTCCTCCTCATCATCTCCAAGGACTGGCAAGACGCCCTGGAAGAAGGCCTGGACACCCTTGTGGTGGCCCTGGACATTGCTGGGGCTTTTGACAGGGTCTGGCATGCGGGGCTCATTGAAAAGCTTCGCGCCAAGGGTGTCCAAGGTGACCTGCTAATGCTGCTCGAAGATTACCTCCAGGGTAGGACCCTTCAGGTAGTAGTCAACGGGCAGTCATCAAGGCCTTCACCTGTCCGGGCCTCAGTTCCACAATGCTCTGTCTTGGGCCCAGTCCTATGGAACATATACATCGACGACCTCCTCCGGCAGCTGTCATCTGTGGCAGCATACGCCGACGACTGCACACTCTCCCGCTCCTACTGCCGCCTCGACAGTCAGCGTGCCGTCACTGAGCTGAACAGGCAGCTCGGACTGGTGGAGCAGTGGGGAAAGATGTGGCAGGTAAACTTCGCTCCTGAGAAGACGCAGGCGATGGTCATCTCGCGGTCCCCAGGTGCCTCACACGCAGTCTCAGGACAGCTGCGTTTTGGAGGCAAGAGCCTGCCACTTCAGGATTATATCAAGATCCTGGGCGTGTCTGTGGACCGCGGCCTACGCTTCGATCACCACATCGGTGTCGTCGCCCGCCAGACCTCTCTCCGAGTCTCTGCCCTGCGCAGGATGGCGAACACCCTCGACCCACGGGGCATCCTCACGCTATACAGGGCACAGATACGCCCATGTATGGAGTACGGTGCCCTGTCCTGGATGTCGAGTGCCCCCACCCACATGCAGAGACTGGATGCTGTGCAGCGGCGAGCTCTGCGTCTGGTGGCCACCCATGAGGACCAACAGCACCAACCACCAGTAACGTCACTGGAGCATCGCCGGGACGTGTCGGCGCTAGTGGTGTGCCACAAAACTCAGGTGCAGAGGGTCCCTCACCTTGACTCCCTGAGGTTGCTGCCACACACAGTGCAGAGGTGCACCAGAGCTGCGGCCAGTAGCGACGAGCTAGTGAAGGTGCCTCGATCTCGCTCTAGCCAACACCAGCGTACCTACACAGCCAGGACTTCGCGGCTGTGGAACATGTTCACGGCGGCCACGCCCCAAGTGCAGGACATGTCCACGCACCAGGTGAAGCTGGCAGCCCACAGCTGGCGTAGCACGCACCTGTCCCCACTGGTGCTTTAAATTTTTATTATTTTATTGTATTATTGTATTAGCATTATCATCTTTATGTTAAATATGTATAGTGTTATTCCTGTTAATAATACTATCATAGGCTTCTTAAATAATTCCATACTCAACGTGGAATTTTAAGCCTTTCTGTAAATATTTGTTTAAAAAAAAAAAAAAAAAAAAAAAAAAAAAAGAGAGAGAGAGAGAGAGAGAGAGAGAGAGAGAGAGAGAGAGAGAGAGAGAGAGAGAGAGAGAGAGAGAGAGAGAGAGAGAGAGAGAGAGAGAGAGAGAGTACAAATACATGTGCGTGGTCCAGCAAAGGCACAGGGTACTGCATCACATCAGATGTGAGAACACACACACACACACACACTCAAGTCGTCGTTGAGTAAACAAGCAATGATCCAAGCTTCAGGAGAGAAAGATTTTGTTTGACCACGGCCACCACTAGGAGCCTAGAATGTGTTCCCAGGTAGGAGCTGTGCTCAAGTAGACTTGTCCTGTCTCCAGAAATAAAAAAAAAAAAGGGAAAATTTAAGTAATAACAGATGTAATAAAATGAGTAAAAGCTCCAGCAAGGTGGATGTCATAGGTAGGAGCGGAATGTTGCCAAAGTGGTCAAAATTCCCAGGAGTTGAGGAAGATAATGAACTACATGAAAAATGCAAGGAAGGAAAGTGGTTTTAATGGTTTAATGGAGGGGATGATCAGTGACCTCATTGAAAGAATGAAAAAATGAGAAAAAAACATGACCTGGAAAAGGAAAACAAAGAATTGAAAACACTATGTGCTGATCTAAAAACAAAATTGAAGGAAAACAATGATATTGTTAAAAAGCACGAAAATGAAGTGATAGGGATGAAAAGTGAACATCAAATCTGGAGGAAGGAGAAAGAGGAAGAAAAATGTAACTTTACAGAAATCATAGAAGTGCAAAAGAAGGAAAAGAGATTTAAGTAAGAAAATTGTGAAAGTGATCAAACAGAAGGAATCGATGGTAGGGGACACATTGGACAAAAATAAATGTATTGTTATATATGGATTAAAAGAGGAAACAGAGCCAGTAAGATACAAGAGGGAAAAAGAATAAAAAAAAAGGTAGCAAAGGAGGTTGTAAGAAATATACAGAGAGAAGGTGAGGACTGGATAAGTGAAATTGAGGAAATACATAGACTGGGGAAGTATATAGGAGGAGAGCGACCACTGAAAGTAAAATTTAGACCACAAACAACAGCCATGGAAGTGATATCAAATGTGTGGGAACTGGGCAAGACAGAGCAATACAGGAAAGTTTGGATAAAGAGGGACATGAATGAGGGGGAGAGACTCTAGGTAAATGATCTAATAAAAGAAGCAAAGGCAAAAAACGAGAACAGAACGGAGGAAGAGAAAAAAAGTTCTATTGAAAGGTAAAAGACGAGAGGCTCAGGAAATGGTATCTGACAAAAAAGAATAGAAAATGTAAATAATGTATGGAAAAATAAAGTGGACAGGGAAAATGAAAAACAAGCAAACATTAGATAAATTAACGAAAGATGACGTTACATATGAAGATACACAGTTACAAGCAGAATTAATGAACAAGTGCTTCCAGTCAGTATTCACCAAAGAAAGCAAATTTGAAGGAGAAGGAGCATGGCACAGAGACAATGTGATGAGAGATACAGGTGGACATAAGTGAAATTAAGAAGATTATGAAAGGTTTGGATGTAAGTAACGCTCAAGGACCAGATGGAGTGTCCAATTGGATATTTAAGGAATGTTGTGAACTGGCAGAAGGTATGCGCAATACCATAGTATGTATGTTCTTTTAAGGAAGGAAAAATCCCTCTAGACTGGAAGAGAGCCAATAATGTGCTCATTGTTAAAGGAGGTAATAAAGAAGATCCAATGAATTACAGACCAGTGTCCCTAACAAGTGTGGCAAAAATAGCAGAAAGAATAGTTAAAAACAGATGGATGGAATATTTAGAAGAAACACATACATTGACTGACAGACAATTTGGTTTCAGAAGTGGAAGATCTTGTGTCACGAATTTAGTGAGTTTTTATAGTAGAGCATTATTGATATAATTCAAGAGAGAGAGGGTTGGGCAGACTGTGTTTATTTAGACCTATAAAAAGCATTTGATAAGGTACCACACCAGACTATGGAAAATTCAAAATATAGGGGGTTTGCAAGGAAACACACTGAATTGGATTACAGACTTCTTGAGGGATAGAGAAATGAGAACAGTAATAAAGCGAGAAAAATCGGAATGGTGCAGAGTTACAAGTGGAGTACCACAGGGGACAGTCTTAGCCCCTGTAATGTTTCTGCTGTATGTCAACAATATGGTGGATGAGGTTGACAGCTATATAAGTCTGTTTGCAGATGATGCAAAATTATTGAAAAGAGTGGAAAACAATATGGATTGTGAAATATTACAAAAAAGATCTAAATAAGATATATAAATGGAGTAAGAAATGGAAAATGGAATTCAATGCAAAGGAATGCAAGGTGATGGAATTACGAAAAAGCAAAAGAAGACTGACAAGTTCCTACACCAATGGGAGAAGTGTAAATTAAGAAAACCAAAGAAGAAAAAAATTTGGGAATTACAATAAGTGATAATTTATCACCAGAAAAACATGTAAACAAAATAGCTGGGGAAACCTATGAGTTACTAAGAAAGATGAAAAGGGCATTTGCTTACATGTATGAAGAGATGATGAAAAAGTTGATGGAATATGTGATTCAACCAAAACTGGAATGTGCCACAATTGTTTGGTCACCCCATAATAAAAAGGAAATAAGGAAAATAGAAAGGATCCAAAGAGCTGCAATCAAATTGGTACCAAATTTGAGAGATTTAACCTATGAAGAAAGATTAAGGAGACTGAAGCTTCCATCATTACAAGAGAGAAGAGAAAGAGGGGACCTGATTGCTATATACAGAACTTTAAAGGGTAAGGATCAAGTTGACAAAGAAGACTTATTTGTGTGGGACTCAAGATATACAAAAGGACATGGAGTGAAATTGAAGAAAATAGTAGGTAGAAAAGATGTCAAGAAATATGGTTTCCCGTATAGGGTGAAAAGAACAGCACAAATAGATGTTGGTAGATGTGTTACAAGATCTTGAAAAGATAGTGATGGAAAGTAGTGATATAGTTATTGCCGGTGATTTTAACTGTAAGGAGATAAATTGGGAGACATTGACAACCACTGGAAGTGAAAAGTCATAGAGTAATAGACTGTTAAACTGGGTGGTGGAAAACTTAATGACTCAATGGGTTGATTGTGATACCAGATTTAGTGGAAGAGATAAACAATCAAGACTTGATTTAGTGTTTACCAAGGACATGGAAATTATTGAAACTATTCACTATGGTAGCCCTCTAGGTAAAAGTGATCATGTGTTGACGGAATTTAAATTGAAAAAAGAAAATGTAATCATTGATGAAAATTGTAAGGTGAAAAGATTTAAATATAGTAAAGCTGACACTGAAAAATTAAGAAAGTACTTTGTTGCTGTGGACTGGAAAGACTTTGAAGATGCAGAAGATGTTTGGGAAAAATGTGATGAATTTAATAAGGATATACAATTCTGCTGTGGAGAAATTTGTACCTAAAGGAGGAGCAAGATGTAGAAAGGGTAAAGAATGGTTCAATACAAAATGCAAAGAGGATAGAAATTGTAAATCGAATGCTTGGAATAGATGAAAGAGGAAAACTGAGAGCAGATGGGAGGAATATACTGATGCTAGAAACAAGTACATTCAGATAATAAGAATGGAGAGAAGAAACTATGAAAGAGATATAAAAGATAAGTGTATAAATGAACCCAAATTATTCTTTAGACATATTAATGGGAAGATGAAGAAGAAGGAAGGTGTATCAAGATTGATTGAGAGTTGAAGGAAAAATCTATGATGATGCACAGGACATGGTGGAGGTTATCAACAAGTTTCAGATCGGTATTTACTGTGGGAGGGGAGTTTGATGCTGGAAGGGATAAGTTGGTGAGGAATATACTAAGTACAGTCCCAGTCAGTTATGAAGAAATACCTAAGATGATGGAAGAACTTGAAGTAAATAAAGTATTGGTCCAGATGGAGTATTAAACTGGATACTGAAGGAATGTAGAGAACAACTGGTTGATAAAATTCACGGTCTAGTGGCAAGCCTCTTAATGTGTAGCCCTTGTTCACCTAGCAGCAGGTAGGTACGGGATGTAACCCATGGGATTGCTGTCGCAGTGTGTGGTCTTAGTCCTATGTAAAAATTGGTCACTGAACTCTGGACTCTTTCCATAAGGTAATGGCTGGGTGGGTGACCAGCAGACGACTGTAGGTGAATCACACACACACACACATGAGGGTGAGAGAGGGAATCTTGGTTGAAGTGAAAGGCTGAAAAATCGAAAATGATAAAGTAAATGTTGACTTCAAGGAAATAATTGAAAAGCAACTGAAAGAAAAAAAATGTAAATGTAGAAAAGGAAGTGGTTAAGGCACTGAAAAACAATGAAGATCTGGTAAGGGATGCAGCAGATAAAAAGAAGTGTTATAGTTTATGGAATAAAAAAGAAAAATATAATACACAAACTGAAAAAGAGATAAAGAAGAAACAAAAACAGTGAAGGATTTGTTGAAGAAGCTAAATGATGAAGGTGACACTAAATTTGAGGAAGAAGTGGAAAAAGTTGTTCAAGTGGGACTTATCTAGAAGGTAAAACAAGACCCATGAAAATAAGATTAAAATCACAATAAGCAGCAGAAGAGACACTAGAAAGAGCATCCAAACTAAGAGAAGTAGAAGATTGCAGATATATACCTTATGAAAAACAAATGAAGGAGCACAAAAAAAAAAAAAAGTATATATATATATATATATATATATATATATATATATATATATATATATATATATATATATATATATATATATATATATATATATATATATATATATATATATATATATATATCAAGAGGCTAAAGAGAAAAATTAATCAAGAACAGAATAAAAGATAAAATTTATTTTGGAGTGTTTTGAGAGACAGAATGAAGAAATGGTACATAAAGGAAAAGGAATATATGAAAATAAAATAGAGAAAAATAGTAAAAGTGAAGGTCTGAATGTGATGTATACCAACACAAACAAACTGTTGCACAAGACACTGGAATTACAAGGCTATTTAAAATAAAAATAATCTGAAGGTGGTGTGTTTAACAAACAAAGTTAAAAGAAGAAAATCAGATTGTCATTAACAATAACTACAATATATGGAGAAGAGACAGGATTGGCAAAGGAGGGGGAGGTGTAATGATAATGACAAGAAGTGAGATAAAGATAAAAATAGTGAAATATTGGAAAGAAAAGCAGAAATAGTGAGTGTTAACTTGGAGGATGATAATGGAGAAACAATGACAGTAATGACAATCTATGTACCACCCAAAACAAATTCTTGGAGCAAGGAAGACTATGAGAAAATAATAGAAGATACCATCCAGGGTTTGAGTACATTAATCAAAAGTAATAAAAGAGTACTATTGGCTGGTTACTTCCATTGTAAAGAAATAAATTTGGATATGAGACTGCATAGGGAGAAAGACTATGGAAAACAAAATGATGCAATGGGTGACTGAAAATATGAGATATAGGAGAGATGATGAACCAACAAGACTTAATATTAACAAAAGGAATCAACCTAGCTAAAGAATTAAGATATATGTGCCCTATGGGAAAAAGTGACCATGTAATGATAGAGAGAGAGAATGGTAATGATGTCAGTGAAGAGGATGAATCATCCAAAGAAAACAGGAGAAACCATGGCAAAGTAAACACAGATGATCTTAAGAGATTCTATGAAGAAATGGACTGGGAAAAGATGAAAAGAGCAAATAATGTGCAAGATAAGTATGATATTTTTATGAAACTATATTAGACAAGAGTAAACAAATATGTCCCACTAAGGAAAAAGGAAAACAGGTGTGGTTCAATGCAAGATGTGCAAGAGCAAAGAAAAAGAGACTAAGCATGGATAAAAATGAAAAGAAATCAAAACCAGAAAAAGTAAAGAAGACTTTAAGATAGCAAGAAATGGATATTTGAGAATAAGGAGAGGAAAAGATATGAAAAAAAGAAAAACTAGCAAGGCTGAAGGATGGAAATGAGACATATGAAGACCCAAAAGACATGATTGAATTATTTAACAAAAAGTTTCAGCAAGTTTTCACAGAAGAATCAGAATTTAAAGAACCACAAGATGAAAAGAAAAAAAAGGCAAATGTGGGAAATTAAAGTAATCAAAGAAGTTTATAAAATGATGGAGGGACTGGAAGAAAGAAAAGCAACAGGATCATATGGGGTATCAGGTTTCATTTTAAAAGAGTGCTGAAAACAATCAATTAAACCAGTATACAACATAATTAAGTGCTCATTATCAATTGGAAGAGTACCTAAGGAATGGAAGAGAGCAGACATAGCAATTTGTAAAAGTGGAAGGAAAGAAGAACTACTAAACTATAGACCAGTATTAATGACCAACATAGTATGTAAGATCTGAGAAAAAGTGATAAAGAAGCAGTGGACAGAATTTCTAGAAAAATATGATATAGTACCAGAAAAATAGTATGGTTTTTAGACAAAAAACGATCATGTGTAACAAATCTGATGAGCTTCTATTCGAGACTGACTGAGAGGAATGGATGGGTAGACTGTGTATTTAAATCTAAAAAAAAATTTGACAAACAAAAGGCTACTATGAAAGCTAGAAAATGTAGAAGGATTAAATGGGAAAATAATAAACTGGATGGAAAGCTACTTAAAGGGAATAGAAATGTGAATGGTAGTAAAAGATGTAAAATCAAAATGAAGAAAAGTAAATAGTATAGTACCACAAGGATCAATGCTAGCACTAATACTTTTCCTGATCTACATAAATGATATACCTGAAGGAGTAAAGAGTTACAAGAGCTTGTTTGCAGATGATGCAAAATTACAATGACATATAAGAAACAACAAAGACTAAAATTCTACAAGAGCATCTGAATAAAATCTATGACTGGAGGAAGAAATGGGAGATTGAATTTAATGTGAAAAAATGTCATATAATGGAAATGGGACAAAAGTGAAAAGAGCCCAATATAGACATAAAATGTGAAATGAAGAAATGATAAAAGTACAAGAAGAGAAAGATCTGCAAGTGACAATACAGGATAGATGACAGTCAGAGAAGCATGTAGAAAAAGATATTCAGAAATACATATAGAATGGTGGGAAATACTGGAACAGCATTCCACTACATGGATAAAGATATGATGATATTCCACTATGGTTAAACCAAATGTGGAATATGCTGAATCAGTGTGGTCTCCCTACAAGAAGAAACATGTGGAAAAAAATAAAAAAAGATACAAAGAATGGCAACAAAGATGGATCCAGAACTGGAAGAATTAACATATGAAGACTGGTTAAAGAAAATGAGTCTGCCAACATTGAAACAAAGGAGAGAAAAGGGAGATTTAAAACACCCTGTGCAAATACCGTGAACCTGAAGGTATGGAGAAAAATCTAACATACACCAAATTTCTATGGAGTTTTCCATTATTTGATTATGACAAAACCAGTTATTATTATTATTATTATCATTATTATTATTGTCATCATCATTGTCTTCATTATTATTATTACTATAATCATTATTATACTTATTGTAACTTATTGTATAGCCATGAGCAGCACGTTGACCAACCCTGTGCAAATACCGTGAACCTGAAGGTATGAAGAAAAATCTAACATACACCAAATTTCTATGGAGTTTTCCATTATTTGATTATAACAAAACTAGTTATTATTATTATTATTATTATTATTATTATTATTATTATTGTCATCATCATTGTCTTCATTATTATTATTACTATAATCATTATTATACTTATTGTAACTATTGTTACCATCATTATCATCATTATTGTTATTATTATAATTATTATTATTATTACTACCATATTATCATTATCATTATGAAAAGTTATTAAAAGAACATCAAAGAAAAATCAATCAACCTGTTAAAAAAAAAAAAAAAAAAAAAAATGATTTATAAATTGTGGAATGGAGTGAAAGAAACTGATAATGAGAAATGACTGCTAAGATTCACATGAGGGCACAGCAAAAACTAAGTAAAGAAAGATGCTTAAGTAACAAAAAGAAATATAGTTTCCCCACAGAGAAATATAGAAGTTTGGAACAAACTAAGTGAGAAAGTAGTATCAGCAACAAGTGTGTTCAGCTTTAAGGAAAAACTGGACAAGTGTAGGTATGGAGACAGGATGACATGAGTGTAGCTCAGGCCCTGTAAATTACAACTAGGTTAATACAACGAGGTAAATACACACATACACACACTTCTTACACTTCTTGTTACATACCTGGCAATTTGCATAAAATGCTTTGTTATTGAAGACACTTCCAATAGTAGCATAGCCATGAGCAGCACGTTGACCAACCCTGTGCAAATACCGTGAACCTGAAGGTATGGAGAAAAATCTAACATACACCAAATTTCTATGGAGTTTTCCATTATTTGATTATTACAAAACCAGCTATTATTATTATTATTATTATCATTATTATTATTGTCATCATCATTGTCTTCATCATTATTATTACTATAATCATTATTACACTTATTGTAACTATTGTTACCATCATCATCATCATTATTGTTATTATTATAATTATTATTATTATTACTACCATATTATCATTATCATTATGAAAAGTTATTAAAAGAACATCAAAGAAAAATCAATCAACTGATATAGAATCAAATAGTCTGTGCCATAGGAGAGAGAGAGAGAGAGAGAGAGAGAGAGAGAGAGAGAGAGAGAGAGAGAGAGAGAGAGAGAGAGAGAGAGAGAGAGAGAGAGAGAGAGAGAGAGAGAGAAATATGTTTAACAAGTTACTTATGTGTAAAATTTTTCTTAAATTGATTAGTGGCAACTTCAGTAACAACCTCTGCAGAAGACACATTTTACATTGAGTGAAGTAGAGGATAAATGTGCAAGAAAAACTGATTGGGTAAAAAAAAATACATATCAAAGCATAAACTACAAGGTGTTTGGTGAAGTGCCTGAAACTTAGCTGTTTGAAGAGGATGCTCATTATTACTGAAAAGTTGTAAAGCAAAATTATTGCGCCAGTTCTCTGACAAGTGTTTAAACATCCAAACTGAGACTAAGCAATAGAATCTTTATCAGATCCAAACATTATTAAAAAAAAAATGGGAAGAATAATAGAAAAAAAAAAGCTGCATCTCCTAAATACACCAGTTTTCTGAAATCTTAAAGAAGCAGTTTCCCTGATGATTCTCAAAAGACAGTTTGGAATCTGAGGTTACCTCAAGCAGTTTTAAGAAATAATACAAGTTATTTACTTCACTGGTGATTATATCCGTCCCCCTCCCAGCCCACCCAATGACTTCAGGTATACTGTTTACTATTTTTCTGCTTCTTGTGAAGTATGCAGTTTCCAACCCCTCAAATTCATGTTCTTATGTCCTTGATAACAATGATATCAACATAAGTTTTCAGAAAGGTAATGTTTCAGCTGGATATTTAAATCTTTAGATTAAAAATTTCACCATGACTGAAACCTTGGTGGGTGGTGGGAAGAGTAAAACAGAAGGAGAAGGGAAACACCCACCTCCTTCCTACCCTGCTTCCCACGTGACACAAGATGCAAGGCAACATGCGAAATACTCACGGAAATCTTTCCTTTTCACTTTTAGATTACTTTTATACAAAACCTGAAAACACCATTATATTCAGGAATATTTTGTCTGAGACAACATGATTAATTTTAGGTATAACTTCATATTGGCTAAACATAATGAAAATAAGTAAAGAGGTACATAAACCATAAAATTTGATTAAATCATACTTACCATAATTACTTTCTTCTTCACCCTATCGAGATTGAAAACAGTGATACAGTTGGAAAAACACAGCTTCATCCATGGATGTAAATAAAATTATCTGAACTTATGTAATTGTTGAGCTAAGAGAAGAATATAAGTAGTTCTTTAGGAAGGTTGAGTTTTATTCAAACTCTACAGGCCAGTGGGCAGCAGGGCTGCCAACCATACACAGAAGTCCCACCAAAATTCTTTCTCTGAATGGAATGTAGGAATGTAAAAAAACAAAACAATCAGGATGCCACTAACATGCAGTACTCGAATGCAAATCATGTATAACATTGGGGTCAGTTTGCCTCAAGGTCACATTATAATGTGGGGGACTCAAAATCCCAAAATGGGGATGGGCCACAACAATCCGAAGAGAAGTCCATAATGCTGAAAATGGTAACACTATGGTCAGCAGAGGGTGTGGGCTACCATCCCTACCCCAACAGTGATAGTGACAGTACTGAGAGTGCTGCCACTGCTGCAGCCACCCCTATGATCAGAGGTTCTACTGTACTAGGGAAGTGTGTAGAAAGAATGATGAAAATATACATAACAGACATGTCAAGTAAAGACGGTGGAATAAATCTAGTGGTTCAGGGAGTCCACAGCACTATAAAGATGATTTGGACACATACATAGGAAGAATGGAAGTGAGATGGTAAGGAGCATTACATATATATGATGCAAAAATTAAATGTGTGTGTGTGTGTTTACCTAGTTGTGGCTTACAGGAGGAGAGTAATCTCAAAGTATCCCATTTCTATATCTATCTAGTTTGGTCTTAAGAGCATGGACAGTTTCAGCATTTACGTCTTCATTAAGTTCATTCCATTTGTTCACACTTCTGTGAGGAAAACTATACTTCTTGATGTCTCTTCTACAGTTAACTTTCTTCAACTTCTTATTGTGTTCCCTTGTACTCTGTGTGCCTTAATTTATAAAACATTCTTTGTCCACATTTTCCATACCATTTATCATTCTATAGATGCTTATCAAATCTCCTCTCTCTCTCTCTCCCTCCTATTTTCAAGGGTAGGAATTTCCAACATTCTTAATCTCTCTTCATAGGTCAACTTACTCAACTCTGGAACCATCTTAGTGACTGCTCTTTGTACTCTTTCTAATTTTATAATATTCCTCTTTGTATGAGGAGACCACACCAGTGTGTATTTACCTAGTTGTATAATACAGGTTTCGAGCAGGGCTCATAGTGTCCTGTCTCCATATCTATGTTTATCCAGAATTTCCTTAAAATTATGCACGTTTGGTGCTGTAACAACCTCCTCGTTTAGACCATTCCAGATATCCACAGTTCTACGTGGAAAACTGTACTTCTTGATGTCCCTCAAACAATGACTCTTCCTGATCTTCTTTGAGTGCCCTCTTGTCCATACAGCTTCATCTTCTTCCAGCAACACCAGATCCTGCTTGTCCATCTTCTCAATTCGGTTAACTATTTTATACATCGTTATTAGATCTCCTCTTTCTCTTCTAACTTGCAAAGTTGGCAGTCCAGTTTCCTTCAACCTCTATTTGTATGTGTGTGTGTGTGTGTGTGTGTGTGTGTGTGTGTGTGTGTGTGTGTGTGTGTGTGTGTGTGTGTGTGTGTGTGTGTTTACCTAGTTATATTTTACAGTAAAAGAGCTATGCTCGTGCTGACCTGTCTCCATATCTATAAGCATCCAGCTTAACTTTAAATTCATGAATACTTGTTGCTTGAACCACTGTTTCATCTAAGTTGTTCCATATTTCTATGCTTCTATTTGGGAAACCATACTTCTTGATATCCCTTCTACTTGCTGTTTTCCTCAATTTCACTCCATGCCCTCCTATATCTCTTGATTCCCACACAAATAAGTCTTCTTTGTCAACTTGATCCTTAAAGCTCTGTATATAGCAATCAGGTCCTCTCTTTCTCTTCTCTCTTGTAATGATGGAAGCTTCAGTCTCCTTAATCTTTCTTCATAGGTTAAATCTCTCAAACTTGGTACCAATTTGGTTGCAGCTCTTTGGATCCTTTCTATTTTCCTTATTTCCTTTTTATTATGGAGTGACCAAACAATTGTGGCATATTCCAGTTTTGGTTGAATCACATATTCCATCAACTTTTTCATCATCTCTTCATACATGTAAGCAAATGCCCATTTTATCTTTCTTAGTAACTCATAGGTTTCCCCAGCTATTTTGTTTACATGTTTTTCTGGTGATAAATTATCACTTATTGTAATTCCCAAATCTTTTTCTTCTTTGGTTTTCTTAATTTCCACTTCTCCCATTGGTGTACGAACTTGTCAGTCTTCTTTTGCTTTTTCCTAATTCCATCACCTTGCATTTCTTTGCACTGAATTCCATTTCCTTTTTCTTACTCCATTTTTATATCTTATTTAGATCTTTCTGTAATATTTCACAATCCATATTGTTTTCCACTCTTTTCAATAATTTTGCATCATCTGCAAACAGACTTATATAATTGTCAACCTCATCCACCATATTGTTGACATACACCAGAAACATTACAAGGGCTAAGACTGTGGTACTCCACTTGTAATTCTACACCATTCAGATTTTTCTCCCTTTATTACTGTTCTCATTTCTCTGTCCCTCAAGAAGTTTGTAAAAAAATTCAGTGTGTTTCCTTGCAAACCCGCTATATTTTTAATTTTCCATAGCAGTCTCTGGTGTGGTACCTTATCAAATACTTTTTTCAGGTCTAAATAAACACAGTCTGCCCAACCCTCTCTCTCTTGAATTATATCAATTGGTCTACTATAAAAACTCACTAAATTTGTGACACAAGATCTTCCACTTCTGAAACCAAATTGTCTGTCAGTCAATGTATGTTTCCTCTAAATATTCCATCCATGTGTTTTTAACTATTCTTTCCACTATTTTTGCCACCTCACTTGTTAAGAACACTGGTCTGTAATTCAATGGATCTTCTTTATTACCTCCTTTAAAAATGGGCACAATATTGGCTCTCTTCCAGTCTAGAGGGATTTTTCCTTCCTTAAAAGAACATACTATGGTAATGTTTATACTTCCTGCCAGTTGTTCACAACATTCCTGAAGTATCCAGTTGGACACTCCATCCAGTCCTTGAGCTTTACTTACATCCAATTCTTTCATAAACTTCTTAATTTCACTTATGTCCACCTGTATCTCTCTCATCACATTGTCTCTGTGCCATGCTCTTTCTCCTTCAAACTTGCTTTCTTTGGTGAATACTGACTGGAAGCACTTGTTCATTAATTCCGCTTGTAACTGTGTATCTTCATATGTAACGTCATCTTTCATTAATTTATCTAATGTTTGCTTGTTTTTCATCTTCCCATTCACATATCTGAAGAATAACTTCAGCTCATCTTTGAATTTGTTAACTATATCTTTCTCATAATTCCTTTCTTCTTCTCTCAGGATTCTGATATATTTGTTTCTTGCCTTCTTGAATCCTTCCCATTTTTCACTTCCTCCTTTTTTTCTTCTATTCCATGCTGCTTCTTTTTCTTTTCTTGCTGTTATACATCTCGTATTAAACCAGTCTTTTTTCTTTTCCACTTCTTTATTTTGATCTTTGGTACATATCTCTTGATCCCTTCATTATAAATTTTTATGAATATATCCCACTTTTCCTGCATATTACTTGCAGTGAACAGTTGTTTCCATTTATCCTCTGCAAAATATTCCATCAACCTGATAAAATCTGCTTTCCTGTTATTATATCTCCCATTCTTGTAAATTTCATTCCTATTTTCTATTGGACCACTGCCTATACTGAATTCAATTAACAGATGGTCACTTTTACCTAGTGGGCACTAATAATTTATTCCTTCAATGATGTCCATTTCCTTTGTAAATAACAAGTCTAGCCTTGATGCCTCTTCATTAATCCCAAATCTTGTGTTTTCTCCAATCCATAATATTTGTCATTATTAAATTTAGAAGCATATATCCCTATGACTCTTCTCCTCTGTCCATGGTCCACTCTTCCCAGCATACCTCCTTGCAATTAAAGTCACCCATAAGTGTTATATTATTACTCTCCGCCAGTATTCTCTCCAAACAGTTACTAGTATCTCTTAACAATAATTTGTAATCCTTTTGTGTCCATGCATTCATCTTTGGGGGGGTACATAAGTCACTGCAAAATCTCTTCTTCCTTCTCCCTTCCTTTTTGTTTTAATTCTCTTCTCCCATTTCAACATCTTCCACTGTTATACTCTTCTTTGTAAGTAACATGACTCCTCCCCCCTTTCTTATTATTTCTATGTTTTATCCACACATTGTAATTACTATTACCAATTCTTATATTTTAAGGTGTCTCATTTTGTTTAACTTCAGTAATACCCATGATGTCAGGCTACTTTATCTTAATATAATTATTCAATTCTCACAATGTTGATATTAAACTATTTATATTTGTATATGCCACTGTCTACTTTATATTTTCCATACGTTATTTACATATTCTATTCCTTTTTGTCAGATACCACTTCCTGAGCCTCTCGTCTTTTACCTTCCAATAGAACTTTTTTCTCTTCCTCCACTCTGTTCTCATTTTTTGCCTTTGCTTCTTTATTAGATCATTTACCTTGAGTCTCTCCCCCTCATTCATGTCCCTCTTTATCCAAACTGAATTGCTCTATCTTGTCCAGTTTCCATGCATATGATGTCACTTCCATGGTTGTTGTTTGTGCTCTAAATTTTACTTTCAGTGGTCGCTCTCCTCCTTCTATATACTTCCCCAGTCTATGTATTTCCTCAATTTCACTTATCCAGTCCTCACCTTCTCTCTGTATATTTCTTACAACATCCTCTGCTACCTTTTTTTTATTCTTTTTCCCTCTTGTATCTTACTGGCTCTGTCTCCTTTTAATCCATATATAACAATACATTTCTTTTTGTCCAATGTGTCTCTTACCATCGATTCCTTGTTTGATCACTTTCACAGTTTCCTTACTTAAATCTGTCTTTTCCTTCTTTTGCACTTCTATGATTTCTGTAAAGTTAAATTTTCTTCCTCTTTTTCCTTTCTCCAGATTTGATGTTCACTTTTCATCCCTATCACTTAGTTTTCCTGTTTTTTTAACAATATAATTGTTTTCCTTCAATTTTGTTTTTAGATTGGTGCATAGTGATTTCAATTCTGTTTTCCTCTTCCAGGTCATGTTTTATTTTTTCTATTCTTTTCACTCTTTCAATGAGGTCACTGATCACCCTCTCCATTAAAACCACTTTCCTTCCTTGCATTTTTCTATGTAGTTCACTGTCTTTCTCATATCCTGGGAATGGTGACCCCATTGGCAACATTCCACTCTCACCTATGGCATCTGCCTTGCTGGAGCTTTTACTTATTTTATTATGTCTATTATTACTTAAATTTTCCCTTATTTTTTATTTTTGGAGACAGGACAACTTTACTTAAACACAGCTCCTACCTGGGAACAGATTCTAGGCTCTGAGTGGTGGTGGTGGTGGTGGTGGTGGTGGTGGTGGTGGTGGTGTGTGTGTGTGTGTGTGTGTGTGTGTGTGTGTGTGTGTGTGTGTGTGTGTGTGTGTGTGTGTGTGTGTGTGTGTGTGTGTGTGTGTGTGTGTGTATTTATCTAGTTGTATTGTACAGGGTCTGAGTCAAAGCTCATTTGTCCTGTCTCCATATATATAATTATCCAATTTCTTTTTAAATTTGGTCACACTAACAGTTGCATCACCTCCTCACTTAAATTATTCCAGAGATCAATGTTTCGATACAGGAAACTGTATTTATCGATGTCATTGAGACATTTACTCTTTGTCTTAGTCTTAGTCATACTCTTAGTCTTTTTTTTGTATGTCCTCTTGTACATCTTGCCCTCTCATCCATATGCATCTCCAAAAGTGTGTATCTTTTCCATACAGTTTATTATTTTGTAGATTATCAAGTCCCCCACACATCTGGCCTGTCCGTGCACATGAAAATTATAAGCGTCACTACTGAATATAAGTTTTGACTCAATATAATCAACACATACTATATATCAAAATATACAGAAGAAAATGGTTCACATAAAGGAACATTAATTAGTTGATAATTCTGAGATGTATCCATAAATAAAGGAAAATATGAGCTATGACTAGATCCCCTGAATTTCATTTCCTTATATTAGTTGTAATAAATACATAGATCTGTGAAAAAAGTGGAGGTGTATGTGTTTATTTACCTAGGTGCATTGTACAGGGCATGAGCCAAAGCTCATTTTGTCCTTTATCCAATTTCTCTTTAACTATGTATACTCTGTTTGCTGCAACCACCTCTGCCTTCAAATCATTCCAGATTTCAATAGTTCTATACAGTAAGCTGTATTTCTTGATGTTGTTTGAACATCCACTCTTCTTTATTCTCTTCCCATGCTACATCATCTGTCTCTCTCCCTCCTCTATCTGTGGTACCAAGTCATTTCTGTCTATTCTTTCTATATTGTTTACTAATCTGTACATTGTTATCGGGTCTCTTCTTTCTCTTCTCTCTTGTAGTGTTGGTAATCCCATCTCTTCAAGTCTTTCTTCTTAGCTTAAGTCTTTCACTTCTAGTACCATTCCCATTGCTATCCTCTGTATTCTTTCCAGTTTCTGTATATCTCTTTTTCTATGAGGAGCCCAGACTATTGCTGCATATTCCAATTTAGGTTGTATCATGCTTGTTATAATTTTCTTCATCATTTCTTTACCTAAATAGTTAAACACTACCCTAATGTTTGTTAGCAAGCTGTACATAGAGCCGAATATCCCTTTTATGCGCCTTTCAGGTGACAGTGTGTCCTGAATCATCGCTCCCAAATCTTTTTCTTCATTACTTTTCATCATTATTTCTCCTCCCATTCTGTACTTCCATGAGTTTCTTTTTACTTTTACCTATTTCCAACATGTGTCATTTTCTGGCATTAAATTCTTGTTTCCATCTTTGGCTCCACGCAATGTATCTTGTCAATGTCCTTTTGTAACTCCTTGCAGTCATTTTTATCCTTTATTATTTTCATTACTTTTGCATCATCAGCAAACAGGTTTATATAACTATTTAGATCCTCTGTCATATCATTTACATATATTTGAAATAATAGGTGCCAGCACATATCTTTGTGGTACCCCACTTGTCACTCTGCGCCAACTTGATTTAGTGTCTCTGATTACTGTTCTCATTTCCCTCCCTTGTAAATAATTCTCCACTCATCTCAATGTTGCTCCCTTTAGTTCTCCATCTTCTAGCTTCCACATAAGACTTTTGTAGGGAACTTTATTGAATGTTTTTTTTGAGATCCAGGCCATCTGTTCTTTTGCACTCCATCTATTACTCTTGTACGAGTATAGAAGTTCAGTAGGTTTGTGACACAGGATTTCCCTTTCCTGAATCCAAATTCCTCTTCTGTAATAATCTTTTCATCTTCTAGATATTCCACCCATCTGTCTTTAATTACTATTTCACAAAGCTAACTTACAATACTTGTTTGTGACACCAGTCTATAATTTAATGGTTGCATTTTATTTCCCCTTTGTATATTGGCACTATGTTAGCTCTTTTCCAATTCCTTGGTACTTTTCTTTCTCTCAATGAACTGTTAATTATATCCCATATGGGTTCTTCCATTTGTTCTCTGCATTCTTTTGATATCCATCCATTTACTTGATCTGGTCCCATAGCTTTTCTAAGATCCAGCTCTTTCAGCAGTTTCTTGATTTCTTGTCTCTTTACTCATATCTCCTGTATTCCCTCATTCTGTTACACCCCTTTTGGTGCCACAAATTGTTTTCTTTGAAAACAAAGACTGAAAACTCTCATTCTTTAGTTAACTCATCTCCTCAGTAGTTTCAAAAATTCTTCCTTCCTTTTTTAATTTGTTTATGCCATCCTTATGTTTCATTTTCCAGTTTATGTATCTGTTTGGGTTCTTCCTTGCATTTTCTTACTGCCACTTTCAAAGTTTCTTCTCTTTTTTTTCTTATTTTACTATATTCACTCCTTGCCTTTCTGTATTCTTCTCCAGTATTTCTGTTCAGTTGTCTCATCATTTTCTTCCATGCCTTGTCCTTTTCCTTTTTTACTTCTACATATCTGGCATTATACCATTCATGCTTCCTAATATTTACTTTTTAACTTGGTACAAACTGTTTGTACTTGCTCAAAAATATATAATTTTTTTCTTGCACTACTTTACCTTCAAATAGCTCTTTCCAGTTAATTTTTTTCATAAAATTTATGAAATTCTGCAAAGTTTGCTTTAGCATAGTTCTGTCTCCCATTTCTGTATTGTTCTTTCCTGTGCAACAATTTTTCCTCCTGTGGTACTATTTCTATTATCACATGACTACTTCTTCCCAGTGGACTCAGACAATGTATACTTGATCTACTTTCTGGGGTTTTTGTGAACACTAAGTCCAACTGTGATGGTTCTTCTTTTCCTATGCATCTGTAGGGTCATTCACCCAGTGTCTAATTGTATTCACCAACATGGTTTGCATAGTTATTCGCTCCATGACCTGACATTTTTTTTCACTTCCATCTACTCCTGGTTAATTCCTTTAGTGTTGAAGTTTCCTACTAAGAGCACTGTTACTTTTCTTTATCATTTCCTCTATACTATTTCTTGTTTCTAGTTGCAATTTATTGGTCTCCCATGCATTAATTTTTGATGGTATGTATGACACAATGATTTCCCTTTTTTCACTTCCTTTGATCTTAATCAAAACACTCAGTGTTTCTGCCATTCCATCACTATATTCCACTTCCTCAACAAGAATATGCTGTTTTATCAATATCCTCACTCCTCCTCTCTTTCCTTTTCTCTCTCTCTCCTCCATGTGCTATATCATTGTTTTCCAAAATCCAAACTTTATTTCCTTTTAGTTTGGCTTCTGTTAAACATATCACATCTGCTTTATTGTACTTTAAGTAGTCTTTAAGTTCCAATAGGCTCGACACCAAACCATCTATATTAGTATACGATCGTACATGATCTTTAAACTTCTGCTTGTTGATCTTGCATGGCATCTTTGTGCCACAATTTCCTCACTTTCATGTCCACAACTTTCCAAATTAATCTCCTCGCTTGTTCTTGTGTTCTTTCTCTGTTTTTTTGACTGGGCCTCTACTCTCAATTCTTTCAATTTACTTATCTCTTCTTCATTCATGTCTCTTTTTATCCATATTTTCTTCATTCCTTCTACTTTTGCTAGTTTTCTTGTTCTTTGCAAGACATGTTCCACTTTTTTTTTTTTTAGTGTAAGAAGGAAACTGACCAAGGGCAACAAAAATCCATAAAGAAAAAAAAAAAGCCAGTCCCAGAACAGGGTCCAAAACAGTAGTCAAAAACTGAATAATAAGCATCTTGAAACCTCCCTCCTGAAGGAATTCAAGTCAGAGAAAGGTGGAAATACAGAAGCAGGCAGGCAGTTGCAGAGTTTACCAGAGAAAGGCATGAATGATTGAGAACACTGGTTAACTTCTGCATTAGAGAAGTGGACAGAATAGGGGTAAGAGAAAGAAGAAAGTCCTGTGCAGTGAGGCTGTGGGAGCAGCACTGATGGAATCCATACTGGTGATCAGATAGAGGATTGTGAAGTGATAGATGTTTAAGAATCTTCATGTTGAGGATAGATTCAAAGAACTTTAGATAGGCAGGAAATTAAAGTAACAGGATGGTAGTTTGAGGGATTAGAACAGTCACTCTTTTTAGGAACAGGCTGAATGTAAGCAAATCTCCAGCAAGAAGGAAAGGCAGATGTTGACAGTCAGAGTTGAAAGAGTTTGACTATGCAAGGTCCAAGCACAGAGGCACATTTCTGGAGAACAAAAGGAGGGACCCCATCAGGTCTATAAGCCTTCCGAGGGTTAAGACCAGCGAAAGCATGGAAGACATCATTGTGAAGAATTTTAATAGGTAGCATGAAGTAGTCAGAGGGTGGAAGAGAGGGAGAAACAAGCACTGAATATTCCAAGGTAGAGTTTTTAGCAAAGGTTTGAGCGAAGAGTTCAATTTTAGAGATAGATGTGATAGCAGTGGTGCCATCTGTTTGAAATAAAGGAGGGAAAGATGAAGCAAAGTTATTGGAGATGTTTTTAGCTAGATGCCAGAATTCATGAGAGGAGTTAAATCTTGAAAGATTTGACACTTTCTATTAATGAAGGAGTTTTTGGCTAGTTGGAGAACAGACTTGGCATGGTTCTGGGCAGAAATATAAAGTGCAAGAGATTCTGGTGATGGAAGGCTTAAGTATCTTTTGTGGGCCACCCCTCTATCATATATAGCATGAGAACAGACTGTGTTAAACCAAGGTTTGGAAGGTTTAGGTTGAGAAAAAGAGTTAGGAATGTACACCTCCATGCCAGACACTATCACCTCAGTTATGTGCTCAGCACACAATGGTGGGTCTCTGACATGGAAGCAGTAGTCATTCCAAGGAAAATCAGCATAATACCTCCTCAGGTCCCTCCAACTAGCAGTGGCAAAAAGCCAGAGGCACCTCCTTTTAAGAGGATCCTGAGGAGGAATTGGAGTGATAGGACAAAATTTAGATATGAGATTGTGATCAGCAAACATGTCCATGTAAGTCTCTGTTCCAATACTGGCATCTATATTATTGACATAATAATATGATTGGCACTAACACTGATACTTGTGGGACTCTGCTCGTTAGTTTTCTCTAAACTGATTATTTTTCTCCTAGTATTATTTCTCTTCTGTCCAGGAAATCTCTCATACATTTCACTAATTTTTCCTTAATACCTCCAATGTGTTCTGATTGTGCAGTACTATGTTCAATGCTTTCTTGAGATCAGAATAAATACTGTCTACCCATCAATCTCTCTCTTCTACAGCTTTTACTACAATGTAATAGCTTAGATTTGTTACACATAATCTTCCTTTTCTAAATCTGAATTATCTGTCACCATTTCAATGTTTTTCCAAATGGTTTACCCACTTTTCTTTTTACCAGTTTTTCTATTTTGTTTACAGTGATATTGAGTGAGACAGATGGGCACTGCTTATTTCCCTTCTTATACAAAGGGAAAGAATTTGCTTTTTTCCATACTGTTGGTACTTTGTCTTGATTCAGGCTCTCTTTGAATATTCTTTTTCTATTCTTTTAACACCCAATCAGTATTTCATCTGGTCAGTCAGTACTCCTTTAAACTAGGTTTTCTAACTCCTTTATAACTTCCCTTTTATCTAGGTGAATGTTTTACAGTTTATATGGTGTAGTTTGTGTCATGTTACCTATTTGAAATAACAATTCACTTGCAAATACAGATTGAAAAATTCTGTTTAAAACTTCACATATTTTCTTCATTTTTTATCCATCAGCTTTACTTCATATCTTATCCTTGACTTTGCTTTTACTTTTTTATATAGCTGTAGAAGAGTTTTGAGCATTTAATGCTCTTTTAATAATGTCTTTTTGTAACTTTTTTTTAGCTTCTTTTCTTATCCTAGAATATTCATTTCTTGTCTGCTTGTATCTTTTATAAGCCTAGTCACTGCTGTCTTCTGTCTGTTTCCTAATAAGTCTCGGATTACCTTGGTTTCAGCACATTTATTATTAAACCAGTAGTTTATCCTCTTAGGCTTTTTTTTTTTTATAGCAGGGAATATATTTACAGTGGTACATTAGTATACGTCCATTTTAGAATAAGTCCAACTAGGTATACATCCTGTTTGGGCATGAAAAAATTTTAAAAATTTGCTTTGTTTGGAATGTGACTCATGTACTAGAGCTTGCACGGGTAAAAATGAGTCACAACACCATGCGTTACCCTTGTTTACCTCTCTTAAGACAGTCACAACTGCCCACAAACAATGTTGCCAGGTTGGCAGGACTCTCCTTCCAAAAAATAACATCTCCCTTCTCATTGCCTCATAGTAGGCACTTGACTCTTCTCAGCAAGGTAAAATGAGGTTAAATTTTTCATTTATTTCATCTGATTGCTTTTGTATTTACCATATTTAACAGCATATAAGATGTACCTTTTTTCATAAAAATGGCTTAAAAAATCATCCTGCATCTTATATGTGAATGTGAGGTTTCCCATAGATTTAATTTTGAAATTTCCATCACCCATACACCCAAAGATTTACACCACTGTCTTATAGGCAAGGGTGCTATACACATTTTTCAACCATAATATGATGTAAGTAAACAATGAAAATGAAAATGCAGTCCTGTTTAGTGACATGCCAAGTGTGTTCTTAACATCTCAGCAGCTGGGCTGCATTCTTCGCCTCGCCTCTGTGACTAGGCCATTACCTCAGTTTTATTACCACATTCATGTATGATATTTTTACTATTGTGATTGCTTGATTTTTGTTAAGCTGTACTGCTAGCTTGCTTTAAACATTACATGCTTTAATACATAATTTTTTTTTTCCTGAATATGGCCTGCTGAAATGGGGGTGTGTCTTATATATCATCAAATGCAGTATGTATTTTAGTATTAAGCAGTGTTTAAATGATTTTATACAACCTCATCAATGTACTGTACAATATGCCAATAACAATAGGATTTCTTTTATGGTAACGGATTAATCATTTTCCCTTTATTTCTTATGGAAAAAATTTTTGATATATGTCCTGTTCGGTATTATTACTAACGGACACTAACGGAACGGACTAAGGACGTATACTGAGGCACCACTATACATATTTCTTGTTCCCAATTTGCTACTTTGAAAATTTCTAAAGTTCATAATAATTTCCTTTATTGTAATAAAAAAATTTTCTCATAGTCCTTCTTTTTCATTTTTAACATTGTGCACTACAATAAAATATATTCTAGCAAAAAAAGTTATCACATTTTTCCTAATGGGGAACTATAGATTGTTTTTGATGTCTTTTTTTGCCTTGTGATCAGTATATCTAATATGGATTGCTCATCTAAGCCTCTCTTTCTGGTATAGAATATGATGTGTTGCCATAGGAAAATTTCTCGTGTTAAGTCTAATAGTATATTATCCCAGTAGTTCACGGAACTCTTGATTTCCATGTCCTACCAATTTATGTTGCTATGAAAGTCACCATTTAATATTATCTTTCTTAATCTCTCTTCCATACAGTGTTTAGGAGATAAGAAAGTTTTATCTCAGTCCTCACCTTTTGAGAATGAAAATGATTACAATAAAAGTGATAATTTAAAAGTAAGCAGTTAACATTTGGCTACCTGTTATGGCCTCCCAAAAAGTTATAGCTGCATAGGGTCCCCGGGTCATGATCCACACGTGAGGCTGTCCTGACTGTTTGGTGCCTATACATATCCAGGCATCCAGGCCAAAGCCAAGGAGGAGACTGCACAGCAGACTACATTTGCCTTCTATATTCTGAAAATTTATTAAAATAAAGCATCATTAAAAACAACAAGTGACTATGACAACTGTACGTGAAACAAAAAAAAAAAAAAGATACAGCATTATCACACCAGAAAAAAGTATAATTGTCTGTAACTAATATGCATGAAGAAAGTATGATCAGTATCTAATAAGAATATGAAACTATCCAAATGTTACATTATCTTATAACTTATTACTGAGTTGGACTATACTTTCACTCACCAATTACTGACAATACATCTTGCTAATAGAGAAGTTAAAGGATAGGTAGAAGCACTTCCATTCAGTCTGCTTTAACCAAAAATGAAACCAGCTCTCCCCTTGAGTATTCTGACAGGTGTAATATTATTAGTATGAAAAGTTCATTATCATAAACATAAGGATGAAACTTTTACTTTACTTCTGGTATATATAATGAGCTAACAACGTAAATTATTTATCTGAAAATTTTTGGTGTTTCACAGGGTGTTATCATCACCTAAGCTTTGGCACCACACAATCATTGCTATTTGTGTTTTCATATGTATGCATTAAGGAGAGAGAGAGAGAGAGAGAGAGAGAGAGAGAGAGAGAGAGAGAGAGAGAGAGAGAGAGAGAGAGAGAGAGAGAGAGAGAGAGAGAGAGAGAGAGAGAGAGAGAGAGAGAGAGAGAGAGAGAGAGAGAGAGAGAGAGAGAGAGAGAGAGAGAGAGAGAGAGAGAGAGAGAGAGAGAGAGAGAGAGAGAGAGAGAGAGAGAGAGAGAGAGAGAGAGAGAGAGAGAGAGAGAGAGAGAGAGAGAGAGAGAGAGAGAGAGAGAGAGAGAGAGAGAGAGAGAGAGAGAGAGAGAGAGAGAGAGAGAGAGAGAGAGAGAGAGAGAGAGAGAGAGAGAGAGAGAGAGAGAGAGAGAGAGAGAGAGAGAGAGAGAGAGAGAGAGAGAGAGAGAGAGAGAGAGAGAGAGAGAGAGAGAGAGAGAGAGAGAGAGAGAGAGAGAGAGAGAGAGAGAGAGAGAGAGAGAGAGAGAGAGAGAGAGAGAGAGAGAGAGAGAGAGAGAGAGAGAGAGAGAGAGAGAGAGAGAGAGAGAGAGAGAGAGAGAGAGAGAGAGAGAGAGAGAGAGAGAGAGAGAGAGAGAGAGAGAGAGAGAGAGAGAGAGAGAGAGAGAGAGAGAGAGAGAGAGAGAGAGAGAGAGAGAGAGAGAGAGAGAGAGAGAGAGAGAGAGAGAGAGAGAGAGAGAGAGAGAGAGAGAGAGAGAGAGAGAGAGAGAGAGAGAGAGAGAGAGAGAGAGAGAGAGAGAGAGAGAGAGAGAGAGAGAGAGAGAGAGAGAGAGAGAGAGAGAGAGAGAGAGAGAGAGAGAGAGAGAGAGAGAGAGAGAGAGAGAGAGAGAGAGAGAGAGAGAGAGAGAGAGAGAGAGAGAGAGAGAGAGAGAGAGAGAGAGAGAGAGAGAGAGAGAGAGAGAGAGAGAGAGAGAGAGAGAGAGAGAGAGAGAGAGAGAGAGAGAGAGAGAGAGAGAGAGAGAGAGAGAGAGAGAGAGAGAGAGAGAGAGAGAGAGAGAGAGAGAGAGAGAGAGAGAGAGAGAGAGAGAGAGAGAGAGAGAGAGAGAGAGAGAGAGAGAGAGAGAGAGAGAGAGAGAGAGAGAGAGAGAGAGAGAGAGAGAGAGAGAGAGAGAGAGAGAGAGAGAGAGAGAGAGAGAGAGAGAGAGAGAGAGAGAGAGAGAGAGAGAGAGAGAGAGAGAGAGAGAGAGAGAGAGAGAGAGAGAGAGAGAGAGAGAGAGGGGCAGAGAGAGAGAGAGAGAGAGAGAGAGAGAGAGAGAGAGAGAGAGAGAGAGAGAGAGAGAGAGAGAGAGAGAGAGAGAGAGAGAGAGAGAGAGAGAGAGAGAGAGAGAGAGAGAGAGAGAGAGAGAGAGAGAGAGAGAGAGAGAGAGAGAGAGAGAGAGAGAGAGAGAGAGAGAGAGAGAGAGAGAGAGAGAGAGAGAGAGAGAGAGAGAGAGAGAGAGAGAGAGAGAGAGAGAGAGAGAGAGAGAGAGAGAGAGAGAGAGAGAGAGAGAGAGAGAGAGAGAGAGAGAGAGAGAGAGAGAGAGAGAGAGAGAGAGAGAGAGAGAGAGAGAGAGAGAGAGAGAGAGAGAGAGAGAGAGAGAGAGAGAGAGAGAGAGAGAGAGAGAGAGAGAGAGAGAGAGAGAGAGAGAGAGAGAGAGAGAGAGAGAGAGAGAGAGAGAGAGAGAGAGAGAGAGAGAGAGAGAGAGAGAGAGAGAGAGAGAGAGAGAGAGAGAGAGAGAGAGAGAGAGAGAGAGAGAGAGAGAGAGAGAGAGAGAGAGAGAGAGAGAGAGAGAGAGAGAGAGAGAGAGAGAGAGAGAGAGAGAGAGAGAGAGAGAGAGAGAGAGAGAGAGAGAGAGAGAGAGAGAGAGAGAGAGAGAGAGAGAGAGAGAGAGAGAGAGAGAGAGAGAGAGAGAGAGAGAGAGAGAGAGAGAGAGAGAGAGAGAGAGAGAGAGAGAGAGAGAGAGAGAGAGAGAGAGAGAGAGAGAGAGAGAGAGAGAGAGAGAGAGAGAGAGAGAGAGAGAGAGAGAGAGAGAGAGAGAGAGAGAGAGAGAGAGAGAGAGAGAGAGAGAGAGAGAGAGAGAGAGAGAGAGAGAGAGAGAGAGAGAGAGAGAGAGAGAGAGAGAGAGAGAGAGAGAGAGAGAGAGAGAGAGAGAGAGAGAGAGAGAGAGAGAGAGAGAGAGAGAGAGAGAGAGAGAGAGAGAGAGAGAGAGAGAGAGAGAGAGAGAGAGAGAGAGAGAGAGAGAGAGAGAGAGAGAGAGAGAGAGAGAGAGAGAGAGAGAGAGAGAGAGAGAGAGAGAGAGAGAGAGAGAGAGAGAGAGAGAGAGAGAGAGAGAGAGAGAGAGAGAGAGAGAGAGAGAGAGAGAGAGAGAGAGAGAGAGAGAGAGAGAGAGAGAGAGAGAGAGAGAGAGAGAGAGAGAGAGAGAGAGAGAGAGAGAGAGAGAGAGAGAGAGAGAGAGAGAGAGAGAGAGAGAGAGAGAGAGAGAGAGAGAGAGAGAGAGAGAGAGAGAGAGAGAGAGAGAGAGAGAGAGAGAGAGAGAGAGAGAGAGAGAGAGAGAGAGAGAGAGAGAGAGAGAGAGAGAGAGAGAGAGAGAGAGAGAGAGAGAGAGAGAGAGAGAGAGAGAGAGAGAGAGAGAGAGAGAGAGTTAAGTGGTGGATGGTAAGCACACTCCCATTATCCACAGTAGAGCTACACACCACATCACCAAAACAAAACACAGTTGTTATCTTGAGAGAAACCGGCAAAATTGCCGACATCCACCTCAACGAAAAACTGGTGTGAGATGGTACAGGTGAAGTGTGCACAAGCAAGACAACATTTGGTAAATAGAATAAACCCCCATAGCCATATGTTCTCATGCTGGTGTGTACGAGTGGCAAGAGAAGGGGGCACAAGAGAGTTGTGCCAACTCAAACAGAGTTGAAGTGAACACTAGATGAGCACCATTATCGCAGATGAGGACTGGTTCGTTGTGAAAATTGTCCTCTAGATTAGGAATGACATTTTCTTTTTTGCAGAGATTTACCAGTGATTGTCCAAGTTGGAAGGTCTTACCATAAGAAGCTATTTTCAATGTTGATCCTTGAAAAAAATACTTGATATAACTGTTTTTGGAATCAATTTGGTAAGAATTTATAATTTCTCCATGCATGTTTAGTTAAAAGTGGTTTTGATCTGATATGTATTATGTAATTTATTTTAACATGAATGCATGAATGATGATGAGAATATTTTCTTTTGCTTCCTTTGTTATTTCTTTACACACATCTATTAAATCATTGAGTAATACTCCAGGGATGCAGTACCGATTTCTATGGCCAGACACAGAATTTCAACAAGTTGATCATAGAATATTAAATCTTGGATTTTTTTTGTGTGGTTCTCTTTGGACATCTCCAAGAGAGATAATAAATAAATGTTGTTAATAATATTCTGTGTTTTCTGGCTTCATTAATGGAAGAGAAACAGGGAAGACAATCTGTCTGATATTCACCTTTATGCATACACACATACACAGTGCAATAGCTAGTGTGCCTGGCTTCAAACCCAGTTTGAATCACTTAGTGCACAGCTCACCTAGCTGTTCATCCTTCCTTCAGGTTGGCTGATGATTGAGTATCTGGAGAAACCTGATGAAGGTGAGCTGTGGAAACCTAAATGTCACAGAGGCCCTGGCCCTGTGTCCCAAGCTATAGGATATCATTCACCATGGGTTTAAAGGTCAATGGGACAGAGATGAGAGTTGAGGCCATGTACAGCTATAGCATATGCCCTTGGCTTTACCTTTACCTTAGCTTGGCAACAACTGCGAATCATGTATTCCTTAGGAAGACCAAACTCACCAGTGAGCCAGCCATAACAGCAGTGCCAAGTGTGTACCATGGTTTAGTAGCACCTGCAGGTAGCTGATGATCCAGGATGGTGGGCAGGACACTGACCCACCGTGCAGCCTCCTCAGGTGACTTCAGAGCCTGACCCACCTCAAGTACTCTCACAAACTCACAAACAAATCTGCCAAATATGAATGTATTATGAATTAAGAAGACTTAGAAGCATGTTCTTTATGCATCTTAAATTTGATATTTATTTATTCTACCTACCTATCAAATTAACATAATTTAAAAGGGAGTTAGCTGATGCATAAAATTTATGTACATACGTTGGCGTTAACACTGAATTTCACAATGACTTGTATAATTCTTATGCTATGCTAGGGCTATAGAACATATCACACCCACCTATATATATATATATATATATATATATATATATATATATATATATATATATATATATATATATATATATATATATATATATATATATATATATATATATATATATATATATATATATATATATATATATATATATATATATATATATATATATATATATATATATATATATATATATATATATAATTTTTTTTATTTGTAGTTAGGGCTGTACATTCTCTAATCTCTAGTAGTTTGAGTGTACAGGTAGGTGAGAGCCTCTCCTCAGAGAGGCATGTGAATGGATATTGCCAGTCTCAGGGAATAACTCTGGGAAGCCTCACCTCCTCAGCTTGATGCACAAGATCAGAGTTCTAGATATGCTGCAGATGTATGCAATGAAATAATTGTTTTCAATAGTTTTCAAAACTATACTAGAAATGTTTCTTAGTTGACAACTACTACAGTTAGTCTGGAATTAGATTATGGAGTCCTGTGCTTGTGATTACAAGATTAATTGACGAGTATCAAAATCAATCAGGAAAAAAGTCGTGTTAATATTCTACAGTTCTTTTCAACCATTATTATTGGTTTAGTTCCATTCTTTTGCTGACACATTTGAATAGACATAAAATGTTAGCAGAGGGGGAAAAATGCCACCTTCCCTGTAACCTTCAAACATTATTCAAATATGTCTTCAAAAGAATGGAACTAAAACAACCAGTAATAACAGCAGAAAAGGTCTCTAGAATATTACCATAGTGGCTTCATACTGAAACTGGTGAGATGTACATACATACCAGCTAACAATAACCAACTTTCCAGCCACCACATAGCCTACAATCTCCTATGCCTGTAGTATATATAGCCTATCTTGTTTTTATTTGCCAATCCAGTTCAAAATTTCACATTCTCAATATCAATATGATGTGCTATATACAGTTAAATGAATACAATTTTTTTTTCCATCTACCAGGCAATGCTGTTTGCTAGCCCAAGTTTGATAAAGCCTAGTTAGAGCATATGATATGTTTCTGACCAAGAATAACTAAGATTTACTGTTTTATGCATTATAAACTCTTAAAAATTTTGGGCCATAATCTGGTTTTCCAAATGTCCAAAATCTAGTGGTCTATAGTTTAATATTTCTATGCTGAGTGGCATATTATTTAAGCTTCCCACATGTGCATTCACAATGAACTGGCCCTGGCTTCCACTTTAATAACCTATGACTTTTATTATTTTTTTTATAAGTAAGTTGCTTTAGTGACAGGCAGCAGTGATAAATGATATAATTGGTACTTTTAATTATACCATATCAAAGCATAATCTGCTAATTCAAGGAGTGAATTGACTTTTCATTCACAATCCCAGTTAAATAACTTTTCATTTATTTTTATCTAACTATTGATCAGAAAAACATTTCTGTAGGGGGAGAAAGACAGATCCTCTGGATTCCTCTGCATCAGGACATAACAGCAGAATTGGTTTATCCTAGCTAGACCATAACTGATCCACCATCTTTCCTGGATCTCATTCAATCAGTTAAGTGGACTTGATGCAAGTGAACCTCCCAATGAGGTTCTCAAAGCCACATCACATTTATGCATTCATAACTACTTTTCATTAAATTCAGTTATATACAACTGCTTTTGCTCGTTCCATAGACACCTTTCTTGCATCTAACTCTTCCTTCAAACCATCAATCCATCTCATTTATGGTTGTCCACTCTGTTTCACACTTCTCACATCTGATTCAATTATCATCACCAATCACTTTTCTTCCATCCTCCCTACCTTATAATTTTTTACTCAAATTCAATCAGCACCATTTCTATCTTGCATTTTCTCATTTTTCATTCTATACATACATGTTACTCCACAGGTGTTTCTAAGACACTTCAATTCAATCTCTTTTCTTCCTTTCCCATGATCCATGTTTCAAGCAGTGTTGTCAATAATACTACACTGAGAATCCTGGTTTTGTGTTCACTCCAGGTAAACTACGAATAACACTTTTTCCCACACCTTTCTCTATTAATTTTTCTAAACTTCATTTCTACACCTGTTCTTTCATTGACAGCAAAATGTGATTATTGATATTTAACACAGTGTCTAACTCCTTGACCAATGTACACTTATACCTCAGTACTATGGACCCTCGTTTTAATGGATTTCGGAAGCAGTGGAAAAATCTGGAGCAGCCAATTTGAAAGTCCAGCACACTACAGATGGAGTTGCGGCAACACTGGACACAAGACAGACACTGCTTCGAGAACTGACCACTTGTTGCAGGTGGTCAGTTTGTTTGCATCAGTGTAACAACATGCAGCACATTGTTCCATGGTTTTTGACCTTTTTATGTGTCGTGTTTGAATTATCATAGTTTTCTAAAACCATGCTGTCTGGAGGAAAAGTAGAAAAGACAGCCAGTGAGTGACCTCGATGCAATGCTCTCTCTCTCTCTGTGAGAGAGAGAGAGAGAGAGAGAGAGAGAGAGAGAGAGAGAGAGAGAGAGAGAGAGAGAGAGAGAGAGAGAGAGAGAGAGAGAGAGAGAGAGAGAGAGAGAGAGAGAGAGAGAGAGAGAGCCACCAGCCATTGTCAAGGTCACCCACTGGCTGTCACATAGCCACAATACATTCTCTCTCTCTCTCTCTCTCTCTCCATATATGAAAATAAGAACATAAGAAATAAGGGAAGCTGCAAGAAGCAACCAGGCTTACACATGGCAGTCCCTGTATGAAATATACCTACCTATTTCCATCTATTATCCCCATCCATAAACCTGTCTAATCTTCTCTTAAAGCTCTCTAGTGTCCTAGCACTAACAACATAATTACTGAGTCTGTTCCACTCATCTATCACTCTATTTGAGAACCAATTTTTTCCTATCTCCTTCCTAAAACCTAAAATTTTCAAGCCTGAACCCTTTATTTCTTGTTCTAACCTGGTTTCTGATCCTAAGAATTTTGCTTACATCCCCTTTGTTATAACTCTTATACCACTTAAAGACTTCTATCAGGTCCCCTCTTAACCTACGTCTCTCTAAAGAATGTAAATTTAATAATTTCAATCTCGCCTCATAAGGAATACTCCTCATCCCCTGTATCCTTTTAGTCATTCTCCTTTGTACTGATTCTAATAGACCCATATGTTTCCTGTAATGTGGAGACCAGAACTGCACAGCGTAGTCTGGATGAGGTCTGACCAGCGCCAAGTATAACTTTAATATTACTTCCGGCCTTCTACTTTTAACACTCTTAAAAATGAATCCTAGTGCCCCATTTGCCCTGTTTCTGTCCTCTATGCATTGTTTTCCTAGACAGAGTTCAGAGCTAACTATAACTCCTAAATCTTTCTCGTACCCTGTACCTACCAGAGTTTGGTTGTTTAATGTGTACCTACTGTGTGGGTTTCCTCTACCTACACTAAGTACTTTGCATTTGCCATCTGTCCGTCAATTCATTCATTCTATCTAAATCTGCCTGCAAGGTGAAGGCATCTGATTCTGATCTAATTAATCTACCTATCTTTGTGTCATCCGCAAATTTATTAACATCACTACTAATTCCACTATCCAAGTCATTGAAATATATTATAAATAACAATGGCCCTAATACTGATCCCTGTGGCACTAATTACATGACCCCACTCAGATTTCAAGCTGTTTATTACAACACTTTGTTGCCTGTCGCTAAGCCATGACCCTATCCAGCCTAACACCTTCCCATCTATCCCGTGTGCCCTAACCTTTCTCAGGAGCCTTTGATGGGGTACCTTGTCAAATGCTTTACTAAAGTCTAGATATAAGATATCATAACTATCACCATTATCTACTGCTACTATTGTACACTTTACTGTAAAAACTTAACAAGTTTGTCAGGCAAGACTTTCCCTTCATGAAGGGAATGACTGATCTATCAAGTTATATTTGTCTTAAATGTTCCCTAATGTTCCTCGCTATTATTGACTCTAATATTTTACCTACAACTGAAGTTAAGCTGACAGGTCTATAGTTAGATGCTAAAGTTTTATCTCCTTTCTTAAAGATGGGTACTATATTAGCCTACCTCCACATTACTGATACCTCACCTGACTCAAGTGATTTCCTAAAGACAGAAACTAATGGCTCACTAATAATCTCTTTGCATTCCTTAAGTACTCTGGGATATATTTTGTCTGGTCCTGGTGTCTTGAATTTTTTTATCCTATCTATCTCCTGTTCCACTATCTCCCTAGTTATGGAAATATCTGTCAGCTTCTCATTCTCATCTGCTCTAAACATCTGTTCACCATCTGGTATATCCTGCATGTTTTCCTGGGTGAGGAGTTAAAAAAATACTCATTCAGAATTTTACTAATCTCCTCCCCAGAACTAACCAGCTCCCCATCCGCTGCCTTTAATGGGCCTATAGTATCTTATTCTTCGTCCTGTATATCTGATAAAATCCCTTGGAGTCCGTCTTCGCCTGGCTGGCTACCTTTTATTCATAATTGCCCTTAGCTTTCCTCGTTAACTTCCTGACTGTTCTAATTCATTGTGTTGTGACATTAAAACTTCATCTGCCCTTAATCTCTTATATATACTTCTCTTATGCCCTATATAATGTTTTAACCTAGCAGTCACCCATTTAGGGTAATTTTTCTGTGATCTTATTGCCCTATACGGGATGGTTGCTAACTGACCTGTATGAACTTTATCTACGAAATATTTATACAATTCATCTACATTTACCTCACCTAATCCCCTCATCTCGGCCCCTACCATCCTCTGCACTCCCTCATCTACTCACCATGACCTCACCTCTCTCATTTCAGCATGACCTGACCCTCCAACATACTCACACCTATCTCCCCCTCCCTCTTTTCTCCACCCCTTCCGGACACATCTTCCCTCCTCTTGTCCTATACCCTCATGCCTCACCTCACCTCTCTCATCTTGCCTTATCTCTCTCAACTCTGTCCAGGACCTGACCTCACCCTGCATCTGTTTCCAGTCCACTACTTGAAGGTACCTTTTTAATTTCTCAAAATCTGCTCTCCTAAAGTCAGGTATTTTACTAGTGTTTTTGCTTCTAAAAGTTTCTTCCCATTCTAAATTGTACCTAATTTCCCTATGGTCACTGTTACCTAGCTGTCCTCCAACCTCTACTTACGTGACTGCTTCCTCCCTGTTAGTAAGAATTAAATCTAGAATATTATTCCCCCTTGTAGGTTCTATGACTACCTGTTTTAAAAAATTATCCTGAATTACCTTAAGAAATTCCTCTGCTTCCTTGTTACCCACCATCAGATTCCAATCGATATTCCTAAAATCAAAATCTCCTACCACACATACCTGACTGTACCTGCCTGCTGTATTTATTTCCTGCCACAGTGAGGTGTTAATTTCCTTTGTACTGGTCGGTGGTCTGTACACTACTCCCAGTACTACTGACTGCGATCTTTTCTTAATATCTACCCATATCAACTCTGCTTTGTTTTCTGTTTTAATTCTACTGTTAATACAAGACTGTAATGTGTCCCTAACATACAATGCGACGCCTACTCCTCTCCTGTTTTCCCTATCCTTATAGAACAATGTATAACCATCTATCTTAACCTCCGGATTAAATACTTTTCCTGACATATCTAACCAAGTTTCAGTTAAAGCAATTATATCAAATTTCTCTACACACGCTATTCCTCTATGCAAGTCTATTTTATTCAGAATACTTCTACAGTTTGTGTAGTAAACACTTAAGCTATTTCTCACCTTCCCTGAGCTAGCTAACTAATTTGTCCTTCGCCTTCTCCTCACAACCCCTTCTTCCCTCCTGACTAACGAAAAAAGCACTGGAGTGCAGTTACTTCCCTCTTGAGTGTTCCAGCCAAAACATGAACACCCTGGCGTACAAGGTGTCCCTACCATAGAAAAGGTCCCAGTTGTCGATGAACATCCATCCATTACTCTTACAATGATTCGCGAGCCCGCGATTCACTGTGATAGCCCTAGACAGCCACTCAGCACCAACTCCCCTTCTTGGCAAGACACCACACATCAAAGGAATCCCTCCCTTGCCCCTAATCCTGTCCAAAGCTTGTCAAAACCTCCCGATAAGCTCCTCACTCCTGACCTTACCAAGGTCATTCCCTCCCGCACTGAGAAAAACAATAGGCTTGGTCCCATCTTTTTCCAAGCACATGTCTAGCCTATCAGCTACCTTCCCTATCCCGGCCCCCAGCAAACACACCCTTGACCTATGCTTTCTATCCCTAGCACAGAACACACTATCTAAGTGCCTAACCTGACTATCACCAAACACAAGCACTCTACCTTGGGGCAGGGTAACTACATCTGCCCCCTCCTTGTCTCCTCCTGCCATGTCCACCTCCATTTCCTTCACTTCTTCCAGCACCCTGAAGGGATTCTTCATCTCCATGCAAGGTGCCCTGAGGACCTTCACCCTCTTGACTCCCCTACAGACAACCAAGCACTGCTCCTCCGTCGCCTTACTAGGTAAGGTGACGGTGGAGCACGACCCTCCCACAGGTGCTGAGATCCTCTCACAGAACTCAGCCTGCAGGTCTGAGATCCTCTCATGAAACTCAGCCTGCACCTCCGAGATCCTACGATGGAACTCAGCCTCCACCTCTGAGACCTTCGCAATGAAGGCCTCGAGAACAGGAGAACTAACACAACCAGACAACTCAGCAACACAAGGCGCCATGTCTACACTAGTCATCTATATTAGTGTCAGGTCACTGGTCACTAAACACGTCTGTTCACTAGGAACCCTGACCTGAGTCTGAAACTCTGACCTGAGTCTGATATATGTTCATTATATCTTGGTGCACAGCTACTTCAACATCTTCATTCACCTCATCCATCAGTGAGTACCTGTACTGATTCTTCTTATTAAGAGAGAATAAATAGGCATTTTATGGGAAGCGTCAATATAATGCGGATTTTAGCACTTCATGGATGCCTTTGGAACATAACCCTGTGAAAAAGTGGGAGTTCACTGTGTTGGTACCTATGGACAATTGGCTTCATTGGACCGATGTTCCCCCTTTTAGTCTATAGTACTGAGGTATGAGTGTACATTCAAAACTACATTCATCGTACTGCCATCTATCTTCATATATTTCATGAGTTTATTCTCAATCTCATTCACTCTTTAATGTACACTGATGGCTGTGTGGGCAACACAAGACAAGCAGGTTGTAGATGCATATTCATGGGCAGACGGGGAGGCACAGAAGGGGGCAGAGTCTGTCGTGATGTAGAGTTGAGTACTCTTGTGACAATGTTGACTTGCACAATAATAGCAAACTGATATTTATTTTTTATTGCACATCATGGCACAGTGAATAGTAATGAACCTTATAATGTGGAGTGATTGTGAATGCTTTCTCACCTTGTGCTACTGTACTTAATGTGGCATACCCACCAACTGATGGCCTTGACGCTGTTGACAGCATCGGCAACCTGCTGGAGGTGGCTGACATCCTCAACCAGCCCTCTCCTCTGCCACCGTGCCTGACACCACACACATCATTGATGCCCTCACCACACAGGTAGCCAAGCTATCAACTGACTAGGCCTACCTCCACACCTCCATGCTGGCTCTCATCCACTGGCTACACCCTGTCCCTGAACACATGAATCCTCCATCATAGGTAGCAGTGCCTAGTGTTACGACACCACCCCTCCTTCCCTTATCCTCATCCCTCCTCTCAGCAGCCACCACCTGGTCACCCCTTATCTACACCTCACCAACTCCCCTTCTCTTGTCCTGTCCGAGCAGCTGCCTCCTGTTCTTCGCTCTTTGACACCCCACACAACCTACCACCCATCCCACTACTCACCTGTGCCTCTGCCACCTCAGGCTCCATGTCGCCCACCCTCCCACACGTCCACAGACATAGCTCAACATATCGGGTCATGCCCTGCTCAAATTCTTGGCAGACTGGGAGTTGTACAAATACCTGGCCTATATTCCTCCTGGAGAAGTCCCCATAGAACTGTACCAGTCCTGCGATCCTTCATTCCAGAAAACAATCTTCACTGCCAACCAGGCCTTCCATGCCCTCCCTGAGGCCTCCCTCATCTCCTTCATCACCTTCGCCATCAACAGCTGATGCAACTGCGCTGCTGCCTGCTTTCACCTTCAATCCCTCCATCAATAATCCAGCGAATCTGTGCATGATTTTGTCACTAGGTCAATGGAGGCTGCCCTTGATTGTAAGTTTTCTTGCCTCAGCTGCCAGACCAACCTAACAGACACATGCAAAACCAACCAGCTGCTTGATGGTCTCGCTGTCTCCACCCTCCAGCAAGACCTCCTCACCTGTGACCTTACTCTGACTGCACTGGCCAATGTTGTCAGCCACTGCTCTGGCTATGAGTCGGCCATGAAGGACCAGACCACCCTCCAGTGACTGACATCACCACACACCACTGTCGATGCTGCCACATCAGCCTACTACCAATGAAAACAGAACTCCCACCACCCATGACCCAAGTCTCCATCACCTGCCCAGACTGACACAGCTTCCCCCTATCCCTGTCAAGACAACAGCAGTTGCTATGGCTGTGGCTCCCCCTTCCACCACCATCACATCCAGTGTCCTGCCTGGGGCAAGCATTACAAGTGCAATAGGCTGAACCACTTTTCTTCCATTTGTTGTTCCAAACCTGCTGCCTCCATCTCTTTAGTCCTCATTGGTCATCTCACCTAGGATGATTCTACTGGGAGCTTCCATCCCTCCAACTCCATGCCCCTCCTAACCCTGCAGCTGCTGCTGACGCCCCTGCTGCTGCCCCACACCTCTACTGCGGGCTCAGGCTGCAGTGTCACAACTCACCCTGACACTGGTGCTCAGGTGCTGGCCCAACACTCTTCACCCAACTGGGCCTTCTGTGTTATCATCTCATGCTGACCATGCAACATGGGCATGCCATGGGGGTCCACCTCCTTAACATCATTGGGTATCTCCCAGCCCATTTTTTCCTCGATCCTGCACCGAGTCATCGCCTGTGTCACACGAGGCAATATACCATATTTGCCAGCACATTAGACGCACTTTTTACTTGAGAAATAAAGTATCTAATAATTACCATGCGTCTAATGGGCCCATAGTATAGACACCTAGACCTGTATAACTAGGTTTACAGCTGTGGAATTGAAACAATAGTGCACCAACCACAAATATTGTTACTAATAATAAAATTCTCTCTCTCTCTCTCTCTCTCTCTCTCTCTCTCTCTCTCTCTCTCTCTCTCTCTCTCCCACTTCCCTGCTCTTCTCCTCCCTTCCTCTCCCTTATCCCTTATCTCTGACAGATAAGGGGGAGGGGAGGTGACAGGGAGGGAGGTTTGAGACAAGATGAAAGAGGAAGGGAAGTGAAAGGAAAAAGGGGGAAAGCGACATAACTGGGGAAGAAGAGTACATGGGGCAAGGAAGTGGAGGAAGGGTGAAGAAGGATGGGAGGACGAGGAGAAAGAAAGGATAAATATAAGCAAGTGAAAAATTAGAGGGAGAGAGGAAATATTGAGAAATTCTCTCTCAAACACGCACGCCCACACACACACACACACACACACACACACACACACACACACACACACACACACACACACAGGGAGGGGGGGAAGGAGGGAGGAAAAAAAGAGAGAGAGAGAGAGAGAGAGAGAGAGAGAGAGAGAGAGAGAGAGAGAGAGAGAGAGAGAGAGAGAGAGAGAGAGAGAGAGAGAGAGAGAGAGAGAGAGAGAGAGAGAGAGAGAGAGAGAGAGAGAGAGAGAGAGAGAGAGAGAGAGAGAGAGAGAGAGAGCAAAACAACACACACACAGACACATGGTACTGCACAGGCACAGCGCACTACATTGCATCAGATGTGAGGACAAAACACACTCTTTTAGGAATTTTGGTAAAACTTTTGCTGTTGCCTTAGGCATATCAAAAGCTTTTGGTAGAGTCTGGCACAAAGCTTTGATTTCCAAACTACCCTCCTATGGCTTCTATCCTTCTCTCTGTAACTTCATCTCAAGTTTTCTCTCTGACTGTTCCATTGCTCCTGTCATAGATGGTTACTGTTCTCCTAAGTCTATTAATAGTGGTGTTCCTCAGTGATCTAAACCAAACTTTTTGTCCTATCCACTCTTACACTTATGATACCATGCTGTACTTTTTCATGTCTTTTCATAGGCATCTAACCCTCCAGGAAGTAAACAGTTAATGCAGGGAAACCACAAAACACCTGACTTCTGATCTCTCTAAAATTTCTGATTGGGGCAGAACAAACTTAGTATTGTTCAATACCTCAAAAACTCCATTCCTCCATCTATCAACTCAACACAACCTTCTAGACAACTATCCCCTCTTCTTCAACTTTCCCTCTCTTCAACACTGAACACCCTCGGTCTATCTTTTACTTGTAATCTAAATTGCAAACTTCACAAGTCATCTCTAACTAAAAAAACAGCTTCTAAAAAGTTAGGCATTCTGTGTCATCTCTGCCAGTTTTCCTTACCCTTCCACCGCAGCTGCTAACTCTTTACAGGGGCTTTAAAAGTGCATGTATGGTGTTTGCTTCACATGTATAGGGGGGGGGGGCTGTTTCCACTTATACTGTTCTTTTAGACAGGGTGGAATCAAAATCTTTTTATCTTATCAACTCCTCTCCTCTGACTGTCTTCAGCCTCTTTCTCATCACCACAATATTGCATCTTTTCCTATCTTCTACTGCTACTTTCATGCTAACTGCTCTTCTGATCTTGCTAACTACATGCCTCCTCTCCTCCTGCAGCCTTGCTGCACAAGAGTCTTCTTTCTCTCACCCCTATCCTGCCCACCTCTATAATGCAAGAGTTAACCAGTATTCTTGATCATTCATCTCTTTCCCTGGTAAACTCTGGAACTCCCTGCCTGCTTCTGTATTTATTCCTTCCTATGACTCTTTCAAGAGGAGGCTTCAAGTCACTAATCCTGTTTTTTTTTTTTTTTTATCATTCTATCTGACATCTCTGGGAACTGGCATTAAGCGGGTCTTTCTTTTGTATTCAAAATTTTTGTTGTCCTAGGCCAGTGGCCTCTTACGTGAAACACACACACACACACACACACACACACACACACACACACACACACACACACACACACACACACACACACACACAAATATATTTTTCAGTAAATTTATGATGAAACAATACATTTTATTTTTCCACAAAACATTCTTGTAAAATTGGGGTGTGTCTAATACGTTGGCAAATACAGTACATTGTCTCTGGTGTCCAGGGTCTCTTCCTCAGTCTTTCTGCATGCATGGAGCTCTGGGTGGTTCCCTCCTCATTCCCTTCATCTGTCCTGCCATCGCTACCCCCACTGTTGCAGCGCTGAAAGCTGCACGCACTTCCCCAGCACCCCTCCTGGGCTCGCAATGGAGCCTCCCCCACTAGCACCAGCCTACATACTATACCCAGCCACAGACAATTATCTACCACAGCTACGGCAACGTTCTTGACTACCTTTGCCTCGTTGACCTTCAACACATCAGCTCAACTCCCTACCATTAATGGCCTACCAATGCACATCCATGTCACTCCTGATGTCTGCTCACAGGCTGTGCACACTCCTGCTCTGATACCCCACCATTGGAAGGAGCAGGTCAGGGCTGACCTTGGCATAGACATTGCCATGAGCATCATTGAGCTACTCCCAGATGACTCACCACCTGGTGCTCATTTTTTTTTTTTCATGTAGGAAGGACACTGGCCAAGGGCAACAAAAATCTAATAAAAAAAAAATGCCCACTGAAATGCCAGTCCCATAAAAGGGTCAAAGCAGTGGTAAAAAATTGATGGATAAGTGTCTTGAAACCTCCCTCTTGAAGGAATTCAAGTCATAGGAAGGTGGAAATACAGAAGCAGGCAGGGAGTTCCAGAGTTTACCAGAGAAAGGGATGAATGATTGAGAATACTGGTTAACTTTTGCGTTAGAGAGGTGGACAGAATAGGGGTGAGAGAAAGAAGAAAGTCTTGTGCAGCGAGGCCGCGGAAGGAGGGGAGGCATGCAGTTAGCAAGATCGGAAGAGCAGTTAGCATGAAAATAGCGGTAGAAGACAGCTAGATATGCAACATTGCGGCAGTGAGAGAGAGGCTGAAGACAGTCAGTTAGAGGAGAGGAGTTGATGAGACGAAAAGCTTTTGATTCCACCCTGTCTAGAAGAGCAGTATGAGTGGAACCCCCCCAGACATGTGAAGCATACTCCATACATGGATGGATAAGGCCCTTGTACAGAGTTAGCAACTGGGGGGGTGAGAAAAACTGGCGGAGACGTCTCAGAACACCTAACTTCATAGAAGCTGTTTTAGCTAGAGATGAGATGTGAAGTTTCCAGTTCAGATTATAAGTAAAGGACAGACCGAGGATGTTCAGTGTAGAAGAGGGGGACAGTTGAGTGTCATTGAAGAAGAGGGGGATAGTTGTCTGGAAGGTTGTGTCGAGTTGATAGATGGAGGAATTGAGTTTTTGAGGCATTGAACAATACCAAGTTTGCTCTGCCCCAATCAGAAATTTTAGAAAGATCAGAAGTCAGGCGTTCTGTGGCTTCCCTGCATGATATGTTTACCTCCTGAAGTGTCGGACGTCTATGAAAAGACGTGGAAAAGTGCAAGGTGGTATCATCAGCGTAGGAGTGGATAGGACAAGAAGTTTGGTTTAGAAGATCATTAATGAATAATAAGAAGAGAGTGGGTGACAGAACAGAACCCTGAGGAACACCACTGTTAATAGATTTAGGAGAAGAACAGTGACCGTCTACCACAGCAGCAATAGAACGGTCAGAAAGGAAACTTGAGATGAAGTTACAGAGAGAAGGATAGAAGCCGTAGGAGGGTAGTTTGGAAATCAAAGCTTTGTGCCAGACTCTATCAAAAGCTCTTGATATGTCCAAGGCAACAGCAAAAGTTTCACCAAAATCTCTAAGAGGATGACCAAGACTCAGTAAGGAAAGCCAGAAGATCACCAGTAGAGCGGCCTTGACGGAACCCATACTGGCGATCAGATAGAAGGTTGTGAAGTGATAGATGTTTAAGAATCTTCCTGTTGAGGACAGATTCAAAAACTTTAGATAGGCAGGAAATTAAACCAATAGGACGGTAGTTTGAGGGATTAGAACGGTCACCCTTTTTAGGAACAGGTTGAATGTAGGCAAACTTCCAGCAAGAAGGAAAGGTAGATGTTGACAGACAGAGCTGAAAGAGTTTGACTAGGCAAGGTGCAAGCACGGAGGCACAGTTTCGGAGAACAATAGGAGGGACCCCATCAGGTCCATAAGCCTTCCGAGGGTTTAGGCCAGCGAGGGCATGGAAAACATCATTGCGAAGAATTTTAATAGGTGGCATGAAGTAGTCAGAGGGTGGAGGAGAGGGAGGAACAAGTTCAGAATCATCCAAGGTAGAATTTTTAGCAAAGGTTTGAGCAAAGTGTTCAGCTTTAGAAATAGATGTGATAGCAGTGGTGCCATCTGGTTGAAATAGAGGAGGGAAAAAAGAAGAAGCAAAGTTATTGGAGATATTTTTGGCTAGATGCCAGAAATCACAAGGGGAGTTAGATCTTGAAAGGTTTTGAGATTTTCTGTTAATGAAGGAGTTTTTGGCTAGTTGGAGAACAGACTTGGCATGGTTCCGGGCAGAAATATAAAGTGCATGAAATTCTGGTGATGGAAGGCTTAAGTACCTTTTGTGGGCCACCTCTCTATCATGTATAGCACGAGAACAAGCTGTGTTAAACCAAGGTTTAGAAAGTTTAGGACGAGAAAAAGAGTGAGGAATGTATGCCTCCATGCCAGACACTATCACCTCTGTTATGCGCTCAGCACACAAAGACGGGTCTCTGACACGGAAGCAGTAGTCATTCCAAGGAAAATCAGCAAAATACCTCCTCAGGTCCCCCCCAACTAGCAGAGGCAAAACGCCAAAGGCACCTTCGCTTAGGGGGATCCTGAGGAGGGATTGGAGTGATAGGACAAGATAAAGATATGAGATTGTGATCGGAGGAGCCCAACGGAGAAGAAAGGGTGACAGCATAAGCAGAAGGATTAGAGGTCAGGAAAAGGTCAAGAATGTTGGGCGTATCTCCAAGACGGTCAGGAATACAAGTAGGGTGTTGCACCAATTGCTCTAGGTCATGGAGGATAGCAAAGTTGTAGGCTAGTTCACCAGGATGGTCAGTGAAGGGAGATGAAAGCCAAAGCTGGTGGTGAACATTGAAGTCTCCAAGAATGGAGATCTCTGCAAAAGGGAAGAGGGTCAGAATGTGCTCCACTTTGGAAGCTTAGTCAAAGAATTTATTATAGTCAGAGGAGTTAGGTGAGAGGTATACAGCATGATTGTGGTCACCAAAAAGAATGGCCAGCCCCATAGGAGGGTTGATCTCCAGGCCCTCAGCAAGGTATGGAATCAGGAGACTCACCACACGCCTAGCCTCTTCAATCTAGCACAATCTGTCCCATCTGGCATCTGCAAGACTGTCCTCAGTGCCTGGAATGGATACCACATGGTGCCCCTTGACACTCAAAGAGCCATGAACTTACCACCTTTATAACAGAATTTGGCCACTACCTTTATGTCAGAGTGCCACAAGGACATTTAGTGGCTAGTGATGTGTAGACCTGTCGCTTTGACAAAATCATCCAGGATGTACCATGCAAGGTCAAATGTGATGAGAATTCACTACTCTGGTACAACACCACAGAAAATGCTTTCTAGCACACATTCCATTACCTCACACTATGTGCTCACAGTGACATCATGTTTAACCATGAGAAATTTATCTTTGCAAAATTGCCAGCTGACTTTGCTGGCCTCACCATCACCACTTTTGGTGTTAAACCAAACCCTTCCATGCTACAGGCCATTCATGACCTCCCAACACCTATTAACAACACTCTTGCCAGGTCATAGTTTGGTCTTGTAGAGTAGGTAAAGTGGGCCTACAGCCTCAAACTGATCATGGCTCCATTCTGGGACCTCATCCGGAGCAAAATCCTGTTCCACTGGGATGTGACGCTAGAGGCTGCATTCATCACATCCAAACACCACATTCCTGACTTTGTGGCGGAAGGGGTCTGCTTCTTCGAGGTTGGCCAAAGAACATGCCTAGCCACTGACTGAAGCAAGACTGGGCTTGGTTTTCTTCTCCTCCAGTAGCATTGTGCTTGCCCTGCCACTTCTGCCCCAATGTGCTGCAGAGATGGCTGGAAGCTAGTGTTTGCTAGTTCCCACTTCCCCACACCCGCTGAGTCTCACTACGCGCCCATGGAAGGTGAAGCCCTTGCAGTGACAGATGTGCTGGACCAATTCAGAATGTTCCTCCTGGACTGCCCTGACCTGATCATTGTGGTTGACCACTGCTCCTACTAAGCATCCTCAATGACCGTTCTCTGGAGGACATCGCCAATCCTCACCTCCGCAAACTCAAGGAGAGGACCCTGCGGTACTGTTTTTTTCATTCAGCACATGGTGGATAAGTGGCACTGGGGCCTTGACACTGTCTTCCATTAGCCTAGCAGCTGACACATCTTGCCGTCTGCTGATCCTGCCTCTCCTCTACACTCCCCACCTGACAGAGAGCATCGAGACAAACATGCTTGCTGTGGCCACAGTGCCCCTCACTTCTGACATCCCAGAGACTGTCGTCTCATGGGAGGGCATCCGCTCCCATGGCGCCACGGATGGGGACTACCTAACCCTCCTTGACACCATCAACAATGGCCTCCCTCCCAAGCATGACATCCCACCCACACTGAAGCCCTTTTACAGCATCCATGACTGTCTCAGACCTGGCAGTGGTGTATCCCTCATGGATTCCTATCCTATTATACCTTCCACTTTGTGGGCCAGGGTCCTGGAGACTCTTCACTCTGCTCATCAGGGTATAGCTGGGATGAAGGCCTGTGCCCATCACAATATTTACTGGCCTGGGCTGGACAAAGCTCTGCAGAAACGCCTGGAGACCTGTCACTACTGCCATCTCCACACCCCTTCTCATCCCAAGGAGCCACTCATCCTGGCTGACCCACCTAAGTGGTCATATGACAGCATTGTCATTGACTAGTTTGCCTACAAAGGCCAATAGTACCTTATGTATGTCGACCGCTTCTTGGGGAACCTCCACTTATTTCACTTCCTCTGGGATCATGCAAACGCAGAGGGCCTCATCTCTGCCTGCTGCTCCCTCTTCATCCACTATGGGGTCCTGTGAGAGCTTGCCAGTGATGGTGGGCCTACCTTCACATCACAGGCATTCTACAATTTCCTCCACAACTGGAGGGTCTTCCAATGCCTCAGCTCTCCCTACTACCCCCATTCTAAAGGTTGTGCCTAAGTTGCTGTCTGCACCGGCAAATGTATCATGGTGAACTGTACTTCCTAGGATGGCTCCTTCAACACCGACCTGGCAGCGCAAGCCATTTCGCAACACCGCAATACTCCTCTCTCTCATGGGCAAATCCCCACACACAACTTCTGTTTGGCAGGGTGCTCAGTGACCATCTCCCCACCAACCCCGAACTCCTCCACCTCAATCCTAATTGGTTACATTCTGCCACTGAATGTGAGGCTGCCTACGCCCACCATGATGGAGACTCATTAAACACCATGACCAGTCAGCCCACCCCGTCCCTCCACTCCAGATCAGCGATCATGTGACAGTCCAGCAATGAGGCCTGTGCCAGTACTGGAACAGGACTGGCACAATTGTCTAGGCAGACCCACACTGCCAGTACATCATCTGCATCAATGGCTCGTGGCAAATTTGTAACTGTGGCTTCCTCCACCCCCTGCCCGCCACTCCTGCTGGTCGATGTCCACCTGCTGACACCATGGGTGTGGGAGATGATGGGGAGGGGGTGGAGATGATGTACACTGAAGGCTGTGTGGATGACATGAGACAGACAGGTTGTAGATGTGTCTGAGTCGCGTATTCACAGGCGGACAGTGGGGTGGCAAGGGAGCATGGAAGGGGGCAGAGTCTGTCATGACGTAGAGTGGAGTACTCATGAAACACTGTTGTCTTGCACAATAAAAGGAAACTGGTATTTATCTTTTATTGCACATCACTCTTGTTTTCTTTTTTCCCACCCTTGCTAACTTCTTTACCAATGGTCTCCTCTGAATGAACTACCAATGTAATATTATCTGCAAATAGTAGCTAATTCAAGTTTGACTCTCTACAGTGATTTTTCACTAACTTGGTCTTCTATTTAACACTCGTCACATTTCCCTTTCTTATAACAAACCTACTTGAATATGAAACCCATGTTGTTTCCCAACCAAAAACATGTTCTACTATTCATATATAAATTTTTCACTCCTTTAACCCCTAAAGGAGCAGTGGTGGTGGTGACTTTCATCCCACTAGGACTAGCTCTCCAGTGATAAATGTCAAAAATTGCCTACATTCACGGACACCCTAAACTTAGCCTGCAATGGAAAAGTAAATGAAATAGACTTTGTACTCAACATCAAGTCTTCCTCTTTCTAACGATGTCATCCAGATGTGTCTTCGTGCACTGATTATGGAAAGACAGTGAGTTGAAGAGGAGAGACTTTTGGAGGGAACGAGTCACCTGCCTGCCAAGCATCTGTTTCACCTGACTGGATATGGGTAGTGCCTAATGAAAATGGGTGCCCTGAGCTCTCTTCATGCATGCTAATTAGTTTATTGCCCTACTGCACCCTCACTAAGATATGTAGCAATTGGTCAAGTGTGAGTGGGTAATACACATAGTGTTGAGATGTGAGGGCAGGAGGGAGTCAGCAGGGAATAGGACATCATCAGAATCGCTCTCACTGCATTTGGACATATTGAAAGCAGGGCAGAGACTGAGAGATTAGCCTATCTAGCTTGCAGGCAGTATTAGCAATGACTGAACAACAAAAATAGACAAAAATTCAGTGTAAAACTAGCAAAGTGATTATAACTGCCTCTGGTCCTCGCCTGATAAAGTGGCTATAGTCACCTCTGGTTCTTTAGGGGTTAACAATCTACCACCTAAGCCACACAAAAAATTCAGAACTGTTCTTTTACAAGACCAATGGTTACTTGAATATAGTTTCCTTGGCACCTTCTCTGACCCTCTTGATCAACACTTAGCCATATATCTTATTCACATCTAAAGGACATAAACCTAAGGAGAGCATATCTAAAAAAAATACATTCATGACTATTATCCTTACCCCTATACACACATGCACTCAATACAGCTCATAATGTATACATGCAACAATCTTATCAATCACTTAACAACACTCCCACCACCACTCTTTAAACATGACTGCACATCCAGCCAAACCTGCACCATTCCAAACTTTTATCCCTTTCACTGTCTCTGCACCTCCTCCATTCAATTTTCCTAACACATTTACTCCTTGCTCTATTCCTGTTGCAATAATTTCAGGCACCCTAACTTCTACATTTAAGAATTCCATAAATAATACTTTGCCCTTCCTACAACATCCTCCTCTGTCATGATCCTTAGTCCTCACATCCTTTTACACATTCTTAATCTCCTTCCAAAACATTTCCTAAATCACCTGAAAATTTTCTTTCAGTCACCTATTCCACCTCTTATGTGCTCTTGTTTTTGCATCATGCATAACTCATCTGATTCTTCTTTTCAAGTATTTCATGACACTTTATCCTTCCTCTGCAGCCATATTTTATATTCACATATTTATGAATTTCAATATCTTTACAGCCAATTCAGTAAACATGAGTGAATTTTTGCTCAAATTCTGCTACTTACTCTTGAAAATTAATGCAAACTTTACTATGCAGCTTACTTTTGATAAATTAATGCATAAGCAGATAGATACAATATTATTTTCACATGTTTTGACATATTTTAAATAACTTACCTATTTTTTCCACATTCATCCATGGCAAATATTCTGACCATCCTTTTTCTATGTTTCTCTGAGGCCTCTGTATACTCTCTCCACCACTCACGAGCATAACTAACAAAAAGCCGTCGCTTTTCCCCTTGACGTGTTTCTGTGCTATGAATATGTTCTACAAAGGACTCATGTGGGATGATTTTTTCAACAGGGGGTAATAATATTGCTTCAATGTCCAATAATCCAATTGGTACTTGCTGTTCTGCTCCTGAGAAAAAAAATATCATAATAAAATTAGTCAAGTAATTACAAAATACATGAACAATTCAAGAATGAACATCAGTAAAAAGAGGCTTTGGAAGCTTGTGAAAAGGGAACACAAATGAAGTGGTAAATGATTTGGATGCTGTAGAAAACACTTATGAACAGTGGTTATTCAAGCTCAGAGTTGGACTTCTTGCAAAAGAATGACACAAAACTGATGCATGTCAGAACATAATGCCCCTGTAATCGCAGTTCTCATGTTTTTTAATAGGTATCTATCTTTTATATCCTTCAATCCTTTGTATTCTCCCTTCTCCCACACTACTGCTACTACAACTTATAGCAAATGCTTTTTTTAATATTTTGCATGTTGAAGGCAAAACAAATTTGTCCATTATTGATTTCATCTTTTGCAACAGATGCACAAACAGACAGACAAACTGCTAGCACCAGGAACACTGGTATCACTATTCATCACATTATATGCATTCACACCAGGCAACTTGTAATGTGGGTTTCAAAAATGTTTCACTTTGCTAAGCCACTTTTTACATGTTTCTCCACTATCTTAACTTTGTTTACAATTTCACTTCACAACCATTTAATTGACATCACTGATAGTCAACGAGATGTCCGCATTGCCAGTTCCATGTCAGTTCACTGCTAGACTCCACACTGTCTGCTTCTATTTCTTCATTCGTCGATTAGCTTTGTTATTTTACACTGGCTTTCTCCAAGGAATTGGCCTGGTAAGCTCTCACCTTTTTTTGGTCACTACAGCACGCTGTTAGCGCTATGGTGAAGATACATATATGATCCAAGGACATATGTGCTAGCCCGGCTTTTCTTCTTTTTTCTAGACGCATTATGTCAGATTGGGAAAAGGCTCTAGGAATGCCACAGCATTCCTTTTTGCTTTCCTTGCCTACCTCAGGAGGGAAATGACAAGAAAGACCCTCTAGATAGCGATGCCAAGTGGAGGAAAGCCTTCTGATATGGTTGCAGTGCACAACCACTGGCCACTTGTGCTTCTCAGCAGTCAGTCACCAGCCTGAGCCACGTAAACATGCCAGCTGTTTGGACCACCTGGCTATCCTGCTAAGTGGTTTAATCAATAAATTAGACAAGTCAGCAAATACTTAGGTGTAGTCAGGGACCAGTGCTGACTTTAGTGGGTTCCATGATATTTCCCCTCCTGAGGATGAGGCTGGTGAAGTTTCTAAGTGCCTGACTGTGCCTGACCCCCTAGATGAGCTAGATATGTTTGCCACCATGCAGCCAGTCTGATACTAGGGGTTGATGCGGCCTTCCAAAAAGCGCTCAAAGAGTTTGCAGGCCATTTCCATGGTGAGGATGAGACAGGTGACTCTTTGTCTGAGATGGCAGCTCTCTTCTGAAGGTGTGAAATTAATGTGTGATGAGATCATACTCCAAGCAATATGCTGAATTTGAAGATCCCAGTGACCAATCCTGCCATCACCAAAGCTATGAGTGTTGGAGGGAAACTAGTTGACACCTGGCTTTCACTTACTAATGGGTTGCTAATGAAGGCATTAGTCCCCATTGCCCTTTGCATAAATAATATTGATGATAAGAAAGATAAGCCTACAACCTCATATCTTGATGGTCATAATAATAGGCTCAGACTCTTTACTTCTGCTGTGAACTACATCAATCAGCTGAGGAAAGAAACTGTATGGATTCACTTGAATGACTGCCCTGGCAGAGCTATGCAAATGGGAATTTGAGGTTGGCATGGATGACTTGTTCCTGTTCCACATAGTAAAGAAACGTGAAGAAATACACAGGTCAAGGAAACTAGGGAGGCCCACCTTCTGTCCTTATGTAGCTCCTGGTAGACAGTTTGCTCTGCGTTGGCAATTGACTAGATGACCTGACCTCCCCACTTACTCTCATCAGTCAAGACCATGATACCAGACAAGGCCTTTCTCTTTTAGGCCAGAGGTCTCTCCAGGGGAAGGGAATGCTGATGCAAAACCCTCCCCAGTGAGACTACCATTGGTAACTTGCTTGCCTTTGGTTAACACTCCTGATAATTTTTGAAGGGGAAAAATTTTTAATGCAAGGTTGCAATTTCGTCTCCTCTCCTCAGGCAAGTGGATCCATAATGTGCTATATGAAAACTTCTAGTTTTTGTGAATGCCCCCATACAGAGGAACCTATCGGTTCCTCTCAATTTGTCAACTGCTGACCATGTAGCCCTGGACTCTGCCATGGTTAAATTCATAGGGTGCAAAATAGAGGAATTTTGTGCACTAGGGGATCAGGGTTTCATTTCTAACATATTCCCTACTATCAAGAAAGATGGGACAGCTAGGGTTACCCTAAATCTGAAGGAGCTTAATGATCATGTTGAACATACATTTTAAAATGGACATCCTCAAGGATGTGATAACCCTAATTCATCCCAACTGTCATTTCATGACTATTGACTTCAAAGATGCTTATATTATGCCATAGGACAGGAAATGGTTCCAATTCATCTGGCATAACCTTAAGTTCTGTTTCACTTGTCTCCCTCAAGGTTTGACTTCAACACCTCGCATTTTCACTAAATTATTAAAACCTGTCCTCTCACACCTTCATAAGCTTGGAATGTTTGTGTCTTACTATTTAGATGATTGCTTTTTCATTGCTGACTGCAGATGCAATGAGAATAAATGTGACATGCGTTAGATTTTCAAGTTAAATTGCTACGATCCTGTCCCCACCAACTAGAAATTTTTGTGATGCCTCCCTGACCGGCTGGGGTGCAGTAAGAGATGCCAGGACCAGAGGTCACTGGGCTCATGATGAACTGGATCATATTAATTATTTGGAGTTAAAAGCCATCCTAATGGGTCTACAGTCCCTCTGCAAGGATTGCAGAGGAATTCACATTTATCTCCTCTCTAACATCGCCACACTTGCCTGTATAGATTGCCATTCTAGTACTAAACTTAATCTTAATATGGTAGTGGAACAGATTTTTGAATGGGCTGAGTCAAGGGGAATTACCCTGTCAACACAGCATATACAGGGTTTACATAATACAGAGGCAGACAAAGAATCCCGAGTGAAAAACTTAAATGCTGAATTGATGTTGCAGCCCCATATTTTCCAAAGACATGTCAGCTCTATCACACACCTGATGATCTCTTTGCCACTCAAATTAATGCTCAATTATCTGCTTATGTTTCCTGGAAGCCAGACCCCTCTGCAATACATACTAATGCTTTCACAATGAACTGGTCCAGTAAGAAATTATACACTTTTCTATCTTTCAGTATTATCTCAAGAGTCCTACAGAAGTCAGGAAGATAAGACTATGATAAAAATGATTCTACCACTGTGGCTGACACAAGCCTGGTTTCCTTAAAGACCTCCACTTACTAGTGGGAGCTCCTGTTCTACTTCCTTGACATCTCCCAGTGCTTCTACAAAATCCAACCCTCACACATCCCTGGGCTCAAGGGTTGGTCTTAACAGCAATGACATTATCAGAGAATCATTCACAAGTCAAGGTCTTTCATCAGAAGTTGCCTGATTTTTGCTTAAATACAGTATGGGCCACATATAAAATACTTGTTGTTTTTTGCATATGCAGGAAAATTAATCCATTTCAGCCACCTTTAAATATCCTATTATACTAATATCTTCCAGTTGTCTGGTTGTCAGTTATTAATACAGTGTCATTACTATAGCTGCTGAGTGAGGCTTGTTGTGTTTCTGCAGTTTGCTGGGCTGAAACCTATCTGGTCCATCCATGTGCTTGTGTTTACATAGCTTTGCAGTGTTGCTGCACCTCACACTGGGACCAAGGTCACTCCTCTTTTTCAATAGAGTGTAAAAATGTTCAATTTGCAGTGCATCATTATTACATTACAAAGCTGTAATTCAATAACATTTTATCACGTACTTGACTATCATACCTAGAACATTCAAAATATCAGTACATACAACACTGTGCCTGTCTCTCCATACAAAGTTAAACTTAGTTCATATCTTCTGCTCAACGGCTTCCATTCAAGCGGAGGCAGAAACGGGGCTCAGTTCCCACTGCAGTCACTCAAACTGAAATGGTGGTGACGTCATTGTTGGACAGTGTACAGAAACGGAATCCATAAAAATGGATCAGTGTAAACTAAGCCTTAATGATCAGCCAACAGGATAGCATACCTTAGTTATTAGGTTTATGAAGGCAGTCTTCCAGAAGAGACCATGAGGTAGAGAACAAAGGTGGCATGTTGTGGAGTAATGTTGCAGGCAGCAGGCAGCCACCATGTAAAGCCTCTCAGGCAGGACTAAAGAAGCCTTGCAGGAAAATTGGTTGCAAAGTCAAAAGGTATGCAGCAAGCAAACCAGAACAGCAGCAAGCAGTAAGTGTTAATTGAAGCCAGGAGGTGATGAAATGGGCCCAGGAGAGAAGGAAATGAATACATGGCAGTTTGGTAGAAGGCAGCAGCCCAATACAACAGCCTGAGAAAGCCTCCAGAAAGCCACACCAAGGGTAAAAGGCAGCAGGTAGCAGGTGGCACAGAAGAAGCCCAACAAGGCTGGACTACCAGGCTGGACCAGTGATGTGCAAGGGTGGCAGTAGGGAGAGGGTGATGGTGTCCCAGCAGTGACCACCAGAATCAAAGCAGTCACTTATGGCACTGGGAGTCATACACCTTTGACACCAATGTGTGCTGGTGGCACTGCTGTATGTAATATGTGGTAGGGAGCAGTAAACACAGCACTTAGGTCTATCACATTTAATGTCCATGAGTACAAAGGATGTGGATGGCAGACACAAGAGAAAAGCACAGAATGCAATGACTGAGTGCCAAGCTGACTCTCTCTCTAGACTCTCTAATGTCCAGGACCACAAAGGACACAAGTAGCAGACAGGAGAAAGAAGCACAGAATGCTACATCAAACCGACTCTCTCTAGACAGCTGCACATCCGACCCCTGAGGCGGGGCAACTCTCCAATGTCCAGGATCACAAAGGACACAAGTAGCAGAAACACAGAATGCTATGTTAAACCAGCTCTCTCTAGACTCCCCCAAAGCAGCTGCACATCCAACTCCTGAGGTAGGGTGATGCTAACTGACTGCATCACTGTGGGATGCTGGCATACTGCCAGAAGCAGCTTACAAAGAACAAAGGCTAACTCTAACTCACATATTGTACATGAAAAGCAATACAAGTAATGCAAGAAAAGCTGAGATTCTCAACAACCACAATGAAGGATTATTTATGAAAAGACAATACAATGAGCTTTCAATACCTCAAATTACTAATAAAAAAAGTAAATGTATATTATGCCCACACAAAAAGAATAGTAACCACTTGTAAATTATATAAAATTAATTCTTTATGTTTTTTTCTAATGAAGCATACATTAAATGTAATACTTACCAATACCCATCAACTGGCACACAAACTTGTTACTTGATGATGGTTGTGTTAAAAGTGAATGCCACTCTAGAGTGTAAACAGAGACTAAAGTTGGGTTGGCAACGTGTCCTTCTTTCACCACAACCAAAGTTATGGGTGCAGTGAGGGAAAGCAGCTCTACTGCATCCAAAGTTTTGGCAGCACAACCTGTCATCAGAGGGTTACATTTACTACATATATTGTAATGCACTTACAATACTGCAAAACTGGTAAAAATATCTATTCATATCACTTCCATCTCATTCTTATTTCCTTTTCCCAATTCTATTTTCCCTAGGCCATCCTTCATGTATAAGAGAAGTAAATTTGGAAACCTAAATACACCTACCTCACAATCTACATGAAATTAGGCTCATCAGCAGTACATGTAAAATTAATCTCATGAAATTTGAATTGTATATTTATCTGTGGTTTCATTCCACAAGCACATAAACTAATGATCACAAAATTAGGGTAATCAGTAGTATAATCACATACATAATGCACATAATATCAAATTAATAAACTGTTGAGGGATATGTTGCACGTATAGTCTTTCTTTGTTTTCAAAGATTATTATCATTATTATTATTATTTTTTTTTTTATGTAGAAGAGAGAGAGAGAGAGAGAGAGAGAGAGAGAGAGAGAGAGAGAGAGAGAGAGAGAGAGAGAGAGAGAGAGAGAGAGAGAGAGAGAGAGAGAGAGAGAGAGAGAGAGAGAGAGAGAGAGAGAGAGAGAGAGAGAGAGAGAGAGAGAGAGAGAGAGAGAGAGAAAGCCCACTGAGATGCCAGTCCCATAAAAGGGTCCAAAGCGGTAGTAAAAAATTGAAGGATAAGTGTCTTGAAACCTCCCTCATGAAGGAATTCAAGTCATAGGAAGGTAGAAATACAGAAGCTGGCAGGGAGTTCCAGAGTTTACCAGAGAAAGGGATGAATGATTGAGAATACTGGGTACTCTTGCATCAGAGAGGTGGACAGAATAAGGGTGAGAGAAAGAAGAAAGTCTTGTGCAGCAAAGCCATGGAAGGAGGGGAGGCAAGATCAGAAGAGCAACTAGGATAAAAAAATAGCGGTAGAAGACAGCTAGAGATGAAACACTGTGGTGATGAGAGAAAGGCTGAAGACAGTCAGTTAGAGGAGAGGAGTTGATGAGATGAAAAGCTTTTGATTCCACCCTGTCTAAACGAGCATATGAGTGGAATCCCCCCCCCCAATATATGAAGCATACTCCATACATGGATGGATAAGGCCCTTGTACAGAGCTAGCAGCTGGGGGGTGAGAAAACTGGCAGAGATGTCTCAGAACGCCTAACTTCATAGAAGCTGTTTTAGCTAGAGATGAGATGTGAAGTTTCCAGTTCAGATTATAAGTAAAGGACTGACTGAGGATGTTTAGTGTAGAAGAGGGAGACAATTGAGTGTCATTGAAGAAGAGGGGATAGTTGTCTGGAAGGCTGTGTTGAGTTGATAGATGGAGGAATTGAGTTTTTGAGGCACTGAACAATACCAATCAGAAATTTTTGAAAGATCAGGAGTCAGGAGTTCTGTGGCTTCCCTCTGTGAAATGTTTACTTCCTGAAGTGCTGGAGGTCTACGAAAAGACATGGAAAAATGCATGGTGATATCATCAGCATAGGAGTGGACAGGACAAGAAGGTTGGTTTAGCAGGTCATTGATGAATATTAAGAAGAGAATGGATGACAGGACAGAACCCTGTGGAACACCACTGTTAATAGATTTAGAAAAACAGTGACCGTCTATCACAGCAGCAATAGAACAGTCAGAAAGGAAACTTGAGATGAAGTTACAGAGAGAAGGACAGACGCCATGACTTTGTGCCAGACTCTATCAGAAGCTTTTGATATATCCAAGGCAACAGCAAAAGTTTCACCAAAATCTCTAAAAGAAGATGACCAAGACTCAGTAAGGAAAGCCAGAACCCATACTGGCAATTAGATAGAAGGTTATGAAGTAATAGACGTTTAAAAATCTTCCTGCTGAGGATAGATTAAAAAACTTTAGATAGGCAGGAAATTAAAGCAATATGATAGTAGTTTGAGGGATTAGAATGGTCATCCTTTTTAGGAACAGACTGAATGTAGGCAAACTTCCAGCAAGAAGGAAAGGTAGATGTTGACAGACAAAGTTGAAGGAGTTTGACTAGGCAAGGTGCAAGCACAGAGGCACAGTTTTGGAGAACAATAGGAAGGACCCCATCAGGTCCATAAACCTTCCGAGGGTTTAGGCCAGCAAGGGTATGAAAAACATCATTGCAAAGAATTGTAATAGGTAGCATGAAGTAGTCAGAGGGTGGAGGAGAGGAAAGAACCAGCCCTGAATTGTCCAAGGTAGGGTTTTTAGCAAAGGTTTGAGCGAAGAGTTCAGATTTAGAGATAGATGTGATAGCAGTGGTGCCATCTGGTTAAAATAAAGGAGGGAAAAAAGAAGAAGCAAAGTTATTGGAGATATTTTTGGCTAGATGCCAGAAGTCACAAGGGGAGTTAGATCTTGAAAGACTTTGACACTTTCTATTAATAAACTTCCAGCAAGAAGGAAAGGTAGATGTTGACAGACAAAGTTGAAGGAGTTTGACTAGGCAAGGTGCAAGCACAGAGGCACAGTTTTGGAGAACAATAGGAGGGACCCCATCAGTTCCATAAGCCTTCCGAGGGTTTAGGCCAGCAGGGGCATGAAAAACATCATTGCAAAGAATTGTAATAGGTAGCATGAAGTAGTCAGAGGGTGGAGGAGAGGAAAGAACCAGTCCTGAATCGTCCAAGGTAGGGTTTTTAACAAAGGTTTGAGCGAAGAGTTCAGATTTAGAGATAGATGTGATAGCAGTGGTGCCATCTGGTTAAAATAAAGGAGGGAAAAAAGAAGAAGCAAAGTTATTGGAGATATTTTTGACTAGATGTCAGAAGTCACAAGGGGAGTTAGATCTTGAAAGACTTTGACACTTTCTATTAATAAAGGAGTTTTTGCAGTTTTCTTTTCTCAGTATACAAAATACTGAGTAAAATTATCTGTACATCCACAGAACAAAAACAGAAAACTGTACTCTTTGATGTTACCCCACTGTTAATCAAAACAAATTTATGACTGCTCAGCCTCACCTTCCATCTTCAAGCATGCACTAGCCCAGTGCTTCAATATCAGTAGAGAACTGTTTTCACACACACACACATACACACACACACACACACACACACACACACACATACACAGTTGGTGACTATTACAGCAAAGTTGATTGAAATGGAAGATAAAAATGAAATGAGGAAATGAAGGCAAATGTAAAGGATGCAGAAATGAGACAAAATAAGTGGTTAAATGAATGTAAATTTGAAGATGAATCACTAAAGAAAATAAAACAACAAGAAAATGAGAAACAAAACCTGAGACAGAAAGTGGTAAATGTTATTAAAGAAGAGAAAAAATTAGTGAGACACTGTAGAAAAATGTAAACAAGTAATTGTATTTGGTTTAAAGGAAGAGAAATTAGTAAGAAGAATTCAAAGAGAAGAAAAGGAAAAGAACCTGTTGAATAAGTTACTGTTAGTAAAGCAAGTGGAAGAGTTCCATAGAATTGAGAAATGTGAAGAAGAAAAAATGAGACCCATAAGAACAAGATTTCCAACACAGGCACAAGCAGAAGTAATTAATGGGTCTTGGAGGTTGTCTGGAGATGAAGAATATAAGAATGTATGGATAAACAGGGATATGGATGAGATTGAAAGTTGAAGCAAAAGGAGCTGGTAAATGGGGCTAAACAAAAAAATGAACAATGAACAGAGGAGAAGTTTTTCTGGAAAGTAAGAGATATGAGAATAAAGAAATGGTACATCAAACAGTAGGTAAAGTATGTTATACTAATGTAAATGGATTAATGTCAACAAAGATGGAATTAAATGAGTTATTAAACAGAACTGCACTGGATGTTGCTGTATTATGTGAGACAAAATGAAAAAAAGAATGGGGAACTCCTGACATTGGTGATGATAAATATGATTTATGGATGAAAAATAGAAGTGACGAGGAAGGAGGTGGAGTGACAATTCTGACTAAAAAATGTGTCAAAGTGGAGAAGGTAATAAAAAGTGAAGACAAGTCTGAAATTCTACAAGTGATGATTAGAAGTTGAAATGGAAGGATAATGAATTACGTAGGAGTGTATGTGCCACCTATGACCAATGCTGGTGAAAAGAAGAGCATGAAGAAATGTTGGTAGATGTGTTAAAAGGTCTTGAGAAGATGGTGATGGAAAGTAGTGATATAGTTATTGTTGGTGATTTTAACTGTAAGGAGATAAATTGGGAGACATTGACAACTACTGGAAGTGAAAACTCACTGAGTAATAGACTGTTAAAATGGGCGGTGGAAAACTTAATGACTCATTGGGTAGATTGTGATACCAGATTTAGTGGAAGAGATAAACCATCAAGACTTGATTTAGTGTTTACCAAGGACATGGAAATTATTGAAACTATACACTATGATAGCCCTCTAGATAAAAGTGATCATGTGTTGATGGAATTTAAATTGAAAAATTAAAATGTAATCATTGGTAAAAAAAATATAAGGTGAAAAGATTTAAATATAGTAAAGATGATTTTGAAAGAAATTAAGAAAATACTTTGTTGCCGTGGACTGGAAAGACTTTGAAGACAGAAGATGTTCGGGAAAATAGGATGAATTTATAAGGATATATAATTCTGGTGTGGAGAAATTTGTACCTAGAGGAGGATTAAGATGTAGAAAGGGTAAAGAATGGTTCAATATAATATGCAAAGAAGCTAGAAATTGTAAGCTAAATGCTTGGAATAGATGGAAGAAAAGGAAAACTGAGAGCAGATGGGAGGAATATATTGATGCTAGAAATAAGTACCTTGAGATAATAAGAATGGAGAGAAGAAACTATGATAGAGATATAATAGATGTGTATAAATGAACCCAAACTATTCTTTAGACATTAATGGGAAGATGAAGAATGAAGGTGTATCAAGATCGAAAGTTGAAGGAAAAGACACTGGGAAAGAAATAAAGTTTTGGTAAATTGTCAATTTGGATTTAGGAGGGGAAGATCATGCTCCACGAACTTATTGTCCTTTTAATCAAGGGTAGTTGATATTGTGCAGGAGAGAGGCGGATGGGTGGATGGTGTCTACTTAGACTTGAAGAAAGCATTTGAAAAAGTACCACACTGAAGATTGCTATGGAAGAAAAAAAAAAATTATGGAAAAATTAGAGGAAGACTGCTGGAGTGGATGGAGGATTATCTGGATGATAGAGATATGAGAATAGTAATACAAAACCATAATTCATCTTGGCTTAAAGTAACTAGTGGTGTCCCAAAGGGGTCAATGTTGGGACCAATAATGTTTGTAATATATGTGAATGACATAAATGAAGAAATAGTTATATGAACTTATTTGCAGATGATGCTAAGCTGATGAGAAGGGTAGAAAATGTAAATGACTGTATGGTACTGCAAGATGATTTAAATAAGATAAATAGGTGGAGTAAATCTTGGCAAATGGAATTTAATTTAAGTAAATGTAAAGTAATGGAGTTTGGTAAGAGTAAGAAAAGAATACAATATCATTATGAGATGGATGGTGTGAAGTTACAGAAATCAAAAGAGGAAATGGATTTGAGAATAACAGTTACTGAAAATTTGACTCCAGACACACACAATGGTAAAATTACTGGAGAGATGATGAATTTGTTAAAAAAATAAGAATGGCATTCTCTATTTAGATGAAGGAATGATAAAAAGTTGTTGATTTCCATGATAAGACCAAGATTGGAATATGGAGCAGTAGTGTGGTCTCCTCATATAAAGAAGAATATTATAAAATTAGAAAGAGTACAAAGAGAAGTCACTAAGATGGTTCTGGAGTTGAGTAAGGCGACCTATGATGAGAGATTAAGAATGTTGTAAATTCCTACCCCTGAAAATAGGAGAAAGAGAGGGGATTTAATAAACATCTATAGAATGATAAATGGTATGGAAAATGTGGACAAAAGAATGTTTTATAACTTTAGACACACAGAATACAAGGGGACACAGTAAGAGGATGAAGAAAGTTAACTGTAGAAGAGACATCATAAAGTATAGTTTTCCTCACTGAAGTGTGAACAAATGGAATGAACTCAGTGAAGGCATTGTCAATGCCATAACTATCCATGCTCTTAAGACCAAACTGGAGAGATACAGAGACAGGATACTGTTAGATAACTCCCTTCCTGTAAACCACAACTATGTAAATCCCCCTCGGTAAATACCCACACACACACCCAGAGAGAGAGAGAGAGAGAGAGAGAGAGAGAGAGAGAGAGAGAGAGAGAGAGAGAGAGAGAGAGAGAGAGAGAGAGAGAGAGAGAGAGAGAGAGAGAGAGAGAGAGAGAGAGAGAGAGAGAGAGAGAGAGAGAGAGAGAGAGAGAGAGAGAGAGAGAGAGAGAGAGAGAGAGAGAGAGAGAGAGAGAGATATTAGAAGTGAAGAAATTAAAAAGCTTGTTATTAAACAGTTTTGTATGTGAGACAAAGAAAGAGAGCAACTGAAGGATGAGGCTGAACAGCATGTAGCATATATGAATGTGAATGGTATCATATCAACACTAGCAGAAATATGTTATTAACTAAGGGAGAAAAGACCTGACATTCTGAGTCTAGTTGAAACAAATTTGTGTGACAGTGAGGTAGTAAAGATTGGGGAAGATGGATATTGCACACGGAAGATAAATAAATAACAAAGAATGAAGGGGAGCCATGTTCTAAACGAAAAAAAGATATAAAGAGAGAAATTCTCTCTCTCTCTCTCTCTCTCTGTCTCTCTCAACTTCCTTGCAAAATAACTTATTATTTTTCTTGAACTTTTTACTTGGCTTTCTACCAAACTCTTCATCTACTCTTCCTTCTCTTTCTTATTACAAGACTTTTACTTTGTTGTTTTTATTTAATTTTCTGACACATTTTCTCATATCTCGCCTTTTCTTTTCTACAACTTCTTCAAACTCAGCCATCTATCATGGCTTTCCTTTAATCCTTTTATATCCTACCAATTCTGCTGCTACTGTAGTCAATTTATTCCTGAAAACATTATGCACCTCCTTTACACTTGATTCCTCCTCCTAACTGCTGGCTTAGTTTTTGTCAGTCTTTTACTTACCTTCTCATATTCTTTTTAATACTCCTTTCTATTCAACCTTTCACTAGCCACTACTGGACTTACTTTCCTCTCTAGAACCATTCCTACCATACTCCCATCTATCTCTTATCTTCATTTTTACTATAGCATGGTGATCTGACCAATGAAATGTTCCTTTCACTACCTTGGCATCTAGCACACCTTTCCTCAATCTCTCATCCACTCCTACATAGTTAATCAGGTTCTTCTGTTCATCACTTTTGCCTGCCCAGTCATACTGTTCCTCAAAAATCTCTCACTTTGTACCTTTTCTTCTAATGCTCTTGATCAGCAGTTTACCATAAACCTGAACTTCTTACATTCCCAAAATTAGCATGTTCATATTTATTACCCTTATCCTAATATGAAAGGACCACAAAATTACTCACCCAGTCAATCAACACCACAATGAACATAATAAAAATTACAGTTCAGTAGGCCTACACAAGACAATTCCAGAGCACTTAAAGCTCATTTGTCAGTCATCTATAAATTAACCCAATCTTCTCTTGAAACCACATAACATATGTGCACTTACTTTTTTTCCAAAAATTGTACTGCTCATGAAAAACATACATTCAGCAATTTTACCAAACACTCAACAACAATTATACCACCACTCTATATGTCCATCCATTTACTCCTCTATGACCACATTTAATTTAATTTCTTCTTCCATTTCTACTTAGTGACTGGACTTACAAAAATTGCTGTGAGTAACTAAATTCAGTAGCAGGAATCAAATGCCAAATCAAATATATGTAGCAAGAATCAACTGTTATGGGTGAAAGGTAATACTGATTTCCTTGCAGTGCAAATTCTATTACATGGTAGATCTAACTGGTGCTGAGGAGTGTGTAGATGCAAAGTCTTATGTAAAAGTTAGGAATCTTTTCCTTAATATGACAAGCTGGCTGTACACTTCAAGTATGAAAATTCTAATACTTTATAAGAGAATGGCACTTGCCTCATGAGAGATGTAAATAGACTGCAGTGTACTGAAAAGAGGACTGTGAAGTAGCATATCATGCTAGTAAAAAGGACAGCACAATAACTGAGCAAGTGAGAGGTAGATGTGGAACTAAGGGCATAGTTTATTATAAGAACAGACTGAGCTGGTGTGATAGTGTGAAGAGAAAGAATTATGTCAGCAATGTGAAACAAATGAAGAACCTTGAAATGCAAGACATAGGGTCAACTGATAAACTAAAGAAAACATGACATGAGATCCTCAGAAAAGGACCTTAAAAGTGGGGATTTGACAGATAGAACTGCACACAAAAGCACACTGGAAAACTGCCATAAGGTAACAAAGGCTGCTCTACATAAACATGGGGCCTGCCTTATAGAAGAATTACAATTACAAAAATAAATTAGTAACAAATTTTGATTAAATAAACCAATGCTGTGACAGAAAACAATTACACATTAATGTGAGAGTAAGTTAAAAGTTCCCAGACAATTTATTACTTTAACTTTATTGTATGAAAAATCAAACACACTAACATATGTCTAATGAAATATCTCAGGTTTGGTGATTTGAATAGATGTTAAGTTTTTCTTAGTTACTGTCTTGCCACTGAGGTTTCATGATGTTTTCAAAGAAAGTAACTTTTTGACCCCATGAAAAGAACACTTTGGAAGTGAGGGCTAACATCAAGTTTCTCATCGGGCTGGAATGGAAATCAGGAGAAATCACTCCTGTACAATAAAAAATTTATAGAGATTCTGCTTTGTCAAAAGTGAATGAAATGTTTTAAGAAGGCAGAGATGAGATCAAGGACAATTCAAGAGGCAGCTGATGACTATACGAAATTAATATACAATGAGGTGTGACAAATTTGGTGAAAGATTATTAAATTAAGAATTAGTATATTTCTGGAGAAGTTATTATATCACATAGTTCTGCATTTACCAAAAGAAAATTTACCATACTTCTGAGTAAGTTCATAGCTTGATAGATCCTAAAAGTATTGCACAACAATTAGTTCTGTTAGGGCTGATAATCCCATAGCACTTGTAGCTAAAATAGAAGCAAATCAAATATTTTTAACCAGATTGTGATTAGAGATAAAACTTGTATCTTTCAGTGTGATTCTAGAGCAAATTTTGATCTAGATTCTAGACAATGGTTACTAAAAGAATAAAATGGACCAAAGAAATTCAAAATATAAGTCAACTCAGAAAGTTGTACCCATGGTTTTCTTGGGCTTGGGAGTAATCATTCTAATTGAATTCCTGGAAGGGAAAAACAATCACTGAAAACTACAAAAGTATTTTGTAAAAATTAAGAGGTGTTTTAACCAAAAACACAAGAGAAAATACACCAAAGAGCTCTGTTTCACTAAAGCAATGCCTCACCTCATTCAAGACTTGTTAGGTCTGTCCTACTCACATTTTGCTGGGAAACTTTTCCAAACCATACTTACAACCTTGATCTCACCACTTCAGATTTTTCTTATCCCAAAATCAAAAGAATTTTATAAAAGGAGACAGGTTTGACTTTAGATGATGCAAAACATGAAGCTTTGAAATGGTGCTGGGGAAATGTCCTTGAGTTTTACAAAGTGCTGTATAAATTAAAATACCAGTTTAAAGATGCAACAAGCTGGATGGAGGATATGTATAAAAATAATCCAGTTAGTTTGTTAAGCGAAATTTAATAAAAAATTTCTAAGAACTTTTTGATTTATTCTCATAGATTATTTTGTGGAAGACCTTATTTAAATGATAAAAGGTCAATACAGTACCTGGTTTCAGTTGCTGTAGATCAAATAGAAATCCTTCTGATATCTGAGGGTCACATTCACAGCTGATTTGAGGAGTTTTAAATCTGAAAAATATTTTGTTGAATGCAGTATTGTTTGTATGACATAAATAAATACAGTATTAGCAAGGTGTGTTCTGAGACATGAGCATAATTGATTTAACATAAGATAGAAATGAAAAATCAAAATTTTTTGATGGACACTGATCACTGCAATTTTTATATTTCTGGGGGGAAATAAAATTAATTTTGAAAAAAAAAAAAAAAAAAAAAGTGTAGCTCTCCTTTACATGATAATTTCTTACACAAAAACTTATGGCAATAAAATAATAATGGGTAACTTTTTGACATTTACAGTATATTCCCAATGATATGCTTTATATCATGATTAGCTTGCAACCATGAACATATTTTTTGGCCATAGACTACAGCAGCCTTGAGGGAGGATAGGGAGTAAATGTATGTATGTCCCTTGTCCAAATCTTCCATATACTGTACTTTTTAGGCTCACACTGTCTTGTACCTTTCTAGAGCATCATATGAAAGGCATACCAGGTAAAAAGAAAATCCAAAAGCAAATTCCAAAAGCATGGGTATCTAAGGGAAAAAAATTACAAAGTGCCATAGGAACAACTCTCTGTCCTGTTTGCCTCTTCCATGTAGCTCATCTATACATCTTATAGGCTTTAAAGTGTCATGTACTGCTGCAGAATGCATAAAAATTTATGTAAAACTTGTACTATTTGCACACAGGATTTGCTTATCTAAGTATAAAGTTAGGGAGAAGAAAACAATTAAAATTTTAACACCAGTGTCTATCTCTTTCTAATGCTTCATTCCTTTCAAGAATGTCCACCAAAGAAAGGGTTACAGCAGAAGACTCTGCTTCTCCCATTCAACAAGCACCTCTTTCATACATGTACTGAAATGTCTCCAAGACAAACTGCTCTTCTAGTACTGAACAAGTGTCTCAACACTCCCCTCAACTTTTTCTTCATTAGCTTATGCAACATTCATGGCATTGGATCTAATTTTCAATCTGTGGAACACCATCTCTCCTCTATTAAAACCTTTTTTTTTAATACTGAAACATAGGTGCCTAAGGAAACTGACAGCAGCCCCTTCTCTCTTCCCTCCTACTTCCTACATTCTCATTAACTTGCTCTCATGTCCACACTCTTGAATCTCCCAAAATTTTCTACTATGTCTTTGAATTTTGTTACTGCCAAACTGAATTCATAAATTAATCTGTGCTGTATACCTCTTACCTAGCTCCTCTAACTGAAAAATCCTTTGGCCATTTAGCTTTCATAGAGGAGCACATCCTGACTCTCTTCCTTTTCACAGAGATGTTCATTCTTTGGACACTTCAATCTTCTACACTGTTTTCTTTGCTTCTCCCTTACCAATTCCTCTCTGTAAAAAGATTTGTTCTCTACCCACTTCCATACCTACATTAGAAATATTGCTTCCCTCTCTATAGAGATGGTACTGCAATGCATGGCACCAAGCCCAGGTTATAAGATGTTTACTTTATAGGAGTAGCAGATCTATAGCACTAAGCAGCTAACAGTACATAGACCTGAGACTTAACAGGATACTTAGGTGAGTTGTCTATGTGGGTGTAGAATAGTGATGTATCAAATACTAAATTTTAGAAATCTGCAGATGCAGAGGCAGATCCAGATATGCATTTCTCATAAACTGCACCTGTAGATGTTAAAATATCAATATTTGTGGATGTGGAAGTGGTTTCAGATTTCTTTTACATCCATATTTGCAGTTGCGGTTGTGGATGTAGATAATTTTTACACATATCACAGTAGTACTAAGTGCACTCTATCTGACACACAGAACATTTGAGTGGAGAGAAAGAGAAAAGTGAAAAATATAAAAACAAAAAACAAAATAGAAAAGAAAAATGTAATAAAAAAGTAGAAAAAAATGTATGATATATTTCAAGAATGTAGATGTAACCAGGGAAGGGGTGTACTGGGGGCAAGGAGATGGAGGGAGTAGGGATGGAAAAGTGGTGAATAGGAGAAGGACGAAAAGACATGGGGAACAGGAAAAGGGAGCACTTATTCTCCATTACTTCTTCTCTCCTTCCAATTCTTCACTCACTTCTCATCCTTCCTACTCATATTTGTTCTCTCTACCTTCTCCCTGTACACTGATCCTCCTACTTCACCCTTCCTCCATTTTTTTACCCAGAGTGGTCTCCTGTCTTTGTGATGAACTCACTCCCTCCCTTTATTCCACAATGCATCCCTTCCTCCCCATGTTCCTTTTCTCTTTCATTTAGTCTCAAACTTCTCTCCCTGTCACCTCCCCTCTCCTTATCTATCCAAAATAAAGGGACAAGGGAGTGATACCTTGCTCTCTCCCCCCTCACACATTCCATAGTATTTGCACTCTCTCTCTCTCTCTCTCTCTCTGTCAGTCTCATTCTACTCATCAGTCCTCAGGGTTATTCTTACTCACTCTCATGCTTCATCTTTTGCTAACTTTCATGCTCTCTCCCACTTGCCTTCTTTCACTAATGCAGACTCTCATTCCAATTAGCATTCACTATCATCCCCACTCTCAATCTCACTCACATTAACACTAAATCTTTCACTCATTTTCATAATTTAATTCACACTTTTCTCCTTCAGACTCACTCACTCATAATTATTCCTTAGTATCAACAGCCATTCTCTCTCTATTAATCTCTCAACTAACACTTACTTTCCATTTAACTCATTCATGCTTTCCCTCACTCATTCTAACTTAGCCTAATTCAATTCACATGCTCATGCTTCCCACAAACATTCTCTCTCTCTCTCTCTCTCTCTTGGAAACACTTTGTTGTTGTCCCAATATTTAAGTGAGGCAATTAAAATGGACCTCAAAATTACGGTTCCCTTTTATTTGTTATTGCCCCCCCAGCTCACCCAGTACTTGGAGACAAATCACCTCACATAGCATGGCTTTAGGTTCACCTTGTCTATTGACTTTGCTCTTCTCATACTCTCTAATAAGATATACACAAACATGACAACAAGAAGGCATCTCTCATCAGCATGTAACTTATCCAAGGCTTTCGACAGTGTGAGTCGTGATACAGTCATCCCTCGTTACATGCAGCTTCAGTTTCCACGGTTTCACTTTTACACATATAGCTACCAACCACAGATTGAAATAACAGAGGTGGCAATGAAAGGCAACCTACAAGTGTTCATTGCTTTTTTTCATTATTTTTTAGTTAATGGAGAAATAAAATGTTAGTAACAACGTACATGCAGTTTGATGCAACACTGCAGCAATCACAGAAAGGCTGAAGACAATTGAAGAGGGGATGGTTTTCTGGAAGGTTGTGTCAAGTTGATAAATGGAAGAATTGAGTTTTTGAAGCATTAAACAATACTAAATTTGCTCTGCCCCAATCAGAAATTTTAGAGTCAGGCATTCTGTGGCTTCTTTGATGAATAATAGTTAGAGGGTGGGTGACAGGGCAGAGCCCTGAGGAACACCACTTTTAATACACTTAGGGGAACAGTGATCATCTACCACAGCAGCAATAAAATGATCAAAGAGGAAATGTAAGATGAAGTTACAAAGAGAAGAATAGAGGTTATAGGAAAGTAGTTTGGAAATCAAAGCTATGTGCCAGATTCTATCAAAAGCTTTTGATATGTCTAAGGCAACAGTGAAAGTTCCACCAAAATCCCTAAAAATGTGTGGATTTTATCCTCATATCTGGTATGATGCAGCACTGTGGCTGTGCAGTATGAACATCACATCTAAAACTCTCTCTCTCTCTCTCTCTCTCTCTCTCTCTCTCTCTCTCTCTCTCTCTCTCTCTCTCTCTCTCTCTCTCTCTCTCTCTCTCTCTCTCAATTTGTGTGTGTGTGTGTGTGTGTGTGTGTGTGTTATGTAAAAGGGCCACTTGCCAAGAGGAACAAAAATTTTTAACAATGCCAGCTCCCATAGAAATGTCAGAAAAAATGGATAAGTGTCTTGAAACCTCCCTCTTGAAAGAGTTCAAGTCATAGGATGGAGGAAATACAGAAGCAAGCAGGGAGTTCCAGGGTTTGCCAGAGAAAAGGATGAATAACTGAGAATAATGATTAACTCTTGCATTAGAAAGGTAGACAGAATAGGGTGAGAGAAAGGAGAAAGTCTTGTGCAGCCAGGCTGCAGGAGGGGGGGAGGCATTTTTTTTTTTTTTATGTATTAGGGACACTGGCCAAGGGCAATAAAAATCCAATAAAAAAAAAAAGAGAGAAAAAAAAAGCCCACTGAGATGCCAGTCCCAGAAAAGGGTCCAAAGCGGTAGTCAAAAACTGAAGCATAAGTGTCTTGAAACCTCCCTCTTGAAAGAATTCAAGTCATACAAAGGTGGAAATACAGAAGCAGGCAGAGAGTTAAAGAGTTTACCAGAGAAAGGGATGAATGATTGAGAATACTGGTTAACTCTTGCATTAGAGAGGTGGACAGAATAGGGGTGAGAGAAAGAAGAAAGTCTTGTGCAGCAAGGCCATGAGAGGAGGGGAGGCATGCAATAAGCAAGATCAGAAGAGCAGTTAGCATGAAAATAGCAGTAGAAGACAGCTAGAGATGCAACATTGCGGTGATGAGAAAGAGGCTGGAGACAGTCAGTTAGAGGAGAGGAGTTGATGAGACGAAAAGCTTTTGATTCCACCCTGTCTAGAAGAGTGATATGAGTTGAACCCCCCCAGACATGTGAAGCATACTCCATACATGGATGGGTAAGGCCCTTGTACAGAGTTAGCTGCTGGAGGGGGAGAAAAACCAGCGGAGACGTCTCAGAATGCCTAACTTCATAGAAGCTGTTTTAGCTAGAGATGAGATGTGAAGTTTCTAGTTCAGATTATAAGTAAAGGACAGACCAAGGATGTTTAGAGTAGAAGAGGGGGACAATTGAGTATCATTGAAGAAGAGGGGATAGTTGTCTGCAAGGCTGTGTCGAGTTGACAGATGGAGGAATTGAGTTTTTGAGGCATTGAACAATACCAAGTTTGCTCTGCTTCAATCAGAAATTTTAGAGAGATCAGAAGTCAGGAGTTCTGTGGTTTCCCTGCGTGAAATGTTTAATTCCTGAAGGGTTGGACGTCTATGAAAAGATGTGGAAAAGTGCAGGGTGGTATCATCAGTGTAGGAGTGGAAAGGACAAGGTCATTGGTGAATACTAAGAAGAGAGTGGGTGACAGGACAGAATCCTGAGGGACACCACTGTTAATAGATTTAGGAAAAGAACAGTGACTGTCTACCACAGCAGCAATAGAACGGTCAAAAAGGAAACTTGAGATGAAGTTACAGAGAGAAGGATAGAAGCTGTAGGAGAGTAGTTTGGAAATCAAAGCTTTGTGCCAGACTCTATCAAAAGCTTTTGATATGTCCAAGGCAACAGCAAAATCTCTAAAAGAGGATGACCAAAACTCAGTAAGGAAAGCCAGAAGATCACCAATAAAGCGGCCTTGACAGAACCCATACTGGCAATCAGATAGAAGATTGTGAAGTGATAAATAAAGAAACTGATCTAATCTGACATTTGAAGTCCTCTCACATATATTCAGATCTTTATTAGATCCCAATATTTTATATTAAAAAACCTTAATATTTGCTAGGACCTACCAACACTGGTCCTTAGACCAATCCTGCTGTGAGACGTAAACAAATATGGCGTAGGCAGTGACACTGTCAGAGCCCAGAGGGGTAATAAAATTTGTAAATCTACACATAATTCTAGTTGTGATATTTTAGTATATTCTAAAAGCATAAGGATGTGTGAAAATAGATTTACCTTATTCTCTACAATGTATTTTATCTGAAATATGTGATGCTCTCTTCACTTATAAAATCTTATGTTTTATTAGGTAGTAAGCTTTTTTCCTAAAAAAGCAATAGTTTCTCATTACCTTCAAGTTTTGTTGAAATGTATGCAAGGTAAGAATATTAAAAGATAGGCACAATTTCAGTTGTATGAAGGTGTGCCTTACCTCAAGGAATAATGGCATCATACTAAGGAATGCAGTGAATCTTGCACATGTCGCCAGGTTTGGTGTGTAACCGACTGAGAGTTTGTTTTGGTACATGCAATGTAAATGTCGTCACTTAATTTCTTCCTGACTGGTGTTATTTTATGTGAACTGCCAGTAAGTACGTGTTACACATTGTTAACTTGCAAAAAAAGTTATTGAAGCGATCATCAGTTTGTTTACATGCACAAAGATGTTTGGAATTTGATTTAAGGGCCACTGTTGCCACAGGCTTACCACTAGCCACTGCCCTAAAGCTGAACCTCAGCCTTATAAGATGCAGGCTCATTTTCTGAGACTGAGTTCTGAGTGTGCTATGGATTTGTCGAAGATCAGTCTTGGTTTCCAGCTGGCATTTTTGAAGCAAGATTGCTGAAATCTTAACAACAAAAACATGCCATGCATTGAAGACAAGTGCGATCTTGGACGACAAAAATACACCTTTAGACTGCTTGGTGTTGTGCTTAACTTTCCAAATCGTGCTGAGTCTTGTGCTTCCTGCACAGAAAAGTTAAGCTCTGTCCAGAGCATGCTCAACCATGTGCTTAAGGTTAAGCAAGTGAAGATTGTTGACTGTGAAGGAGTCCAAGCCAGGCAACTTAAGAATTACCAGCCCTGTAAGGATGTTCTCAGTGACCCAAGTGACTCTGAACTGTTAAAAATATATAAATTAGATCTACAGGAATGTTATTTGTGACAGATTTGGTGGGAGATACCTTGGAGAGCCCTACAGGAAGGAGTGATGCACTGACACTAGTAATGAAAGTAATAATTATAGTGTTATTTAGCAAAAGGGAAATGCAGCTTTGCAGCAATGATGACCTTGACCCTCCTTGTATCCTGTTGTTATCATGTCTCATTTGCCTTCTTAGTAGTAGAGGCCCCTACAGCTTTTTTTGTGCCATTGAGTGAGTGAAGCCCTTCAGGCTATTTCTTTCCTCATATACTGACTGGATGAGAAAGGAAAGTCTCATCATTGGTCCAGATGGGTTTCCTTTAATGACCTTTTTGGCCTTAGGGGTCATCATCTCTTCCATACTGAAGAAATAGGACAGGAATGGAGCTCTTGAGTGTGAGTGGAGCAGTGCCTCTGGCTCAAGGTCATAAACAGAGACAAAATATTCACTCTGCTCAGGATCTAATTTGTTTACAATAATAAAAAAAGTCATGCACTCATATCCTTACATAATCAAAAAATTATTATTTTTTTTGTTATTTAATTAAAAAAGGTAAAAATTTTGCACTTTCAACACAAAATAATAAGAAGTATGAGATTTTACTGCTTTACTTTGTCACCATTTCATACTGCTTTGATGCTGGGCTTAACCTTATCTTTCATGCTTAGCCCGGCCTTAAGCATGATCTGAAGATAAGCATAAGACCAAGCAAAAAAAGAAGGCTGAGAATCTTTGTTAACATGGCCCCTGGGGACTAGCTGTATATAAAAACATGTAGTATCAAAATATAAAAGTCAAAGACCATCAACCAGAGGCAGACTTAATAATGGCATAACTTTTTTTCTCAACATCTGATGATCTTTACTTATCTAGTCCCCCTTGTGACTTCTGGCAGCTAGCTAAAAACATCTCCTATGACTTTGCTTCTTCATTTCTCCCTTCTTCATTTCAACCTGATGGCACCACTGCCAACTCATCCATTTCTAAAGCTGAACTCTTCACTCAAACCTCTGCTAAAAACTCTATCTTTGATGATTCAGGGCTTGTTCCTCCCTCTGCTCCACCCTCTGACTACTTCATGCTACCCATTAAGATCCTTTGCAGTGATGTTTTCCATGCACTTGCTGGCCTAAACCCTCAGAAAGCTTATGGACCTGATGGGATCCCTCCTATTGTTCTCCAAAACAGTGCTTCTATGCTTGCACCTTGCCTAGTCAAACTCTTTCATCTCTGTCTATCAACATCTACCTTTCCTTCTTGCTGGAAGTTGACCTACATTCAGCCTGTTCCTGAAAAGGGCAACCATTCTAATTCCTCATGCTACCATCCTATTGATTTAATTTCCTGCCTATCTAAAGTTTTTGAATCTATCCTCAACAGGAAGATTCTTAAACATTTATTAGTTCTATGTGATTGCCAGTATGGGTTCTATCAAGCCCACTCTACTGGTGACCTGGCTTTCCTTACTGAGTCTTGCCTCTTTTAGAGATTTTGGTGAAACTTTTGCTGTTGCCTTACACATATCAAAAGCTTTAGAAAGTCTCACAATGCTTTGATTTCCAAACTACCCTCCTATGGCTTCTATCCTTTTTTCTGTATCTTCATCTCAAGTTTCCTTTCTGATAATTTTATTGCTGCTGTGGTAGACAGTCACTGTTCTTCTCCTAAATCTATTAACAGTGGTGTTCCTCAAGATTCTGTCCTCTCACTACCTCTCTTCCCATTATTCATCAATGATCTTCTAAACCAAACTTCTTGTCCTATCCACTCCTATGCTGATAATACCATCCTGTACTTTTCCACTTCTTTTCATAGACATCCAATCCCTCAGGAAGTAAACAATTCACAATGGGAAGCCACAGAACACCTTACTTCTGATCTCTCTAAAATTTCAGATTGGGGCAGACCAAAATTAGTATTGTTCAATGCCCTAAAAACTCAATTCCTCCATCTATCAACTCAACACAATCTTCCAAACACAATCCCTCTTTTTTAATGACACTCAACTGTCTCCCTCTTCTATACTGAACATCCTCAGTCTGTCCTTTACTTAAAATCTGAACTGGAAACTTCAAATCTCATCTCTAGCTGAAACACCTTCTATGAAGTTAGGCATTCTGTGTCATCTCTGCCATTTTCCTCCCTCCTCCAGCTACTAACTTTGTACAGAGGCCTTAGCTGTCCATGTATAGAGTATGCTTCACATGTAAGGTTGGAGGGGGGTTCCACCCATACTACTCTTTTAGACAGGGCAGAATCAAAAGGTTTTCATCTTATCAACTCCTCTCCTCTACCAAACTATCTTCAGCCTTTTTCTCATTGCCACAATACTGCATCTCTTGCAGTCTTCTACTGCTATTTTCATGCTAACTGTTCTTCTGATCTTGCTACATGTATGCCTCCCCTCCCATGGCCTCGCTTTACAAGACTTTTTTCTTCCTCTCGTCCCTATTCTGTCCACTCCTCTAATGCAAGAGTTAACCAGTATTTTCAATCATCCATCCCTTTCTCTGGTAAACTCTGAACTCACTCCCTGCTTCTGCATTTCCTCCTTCCTATGACCTGAGCTCTTTCAAGACACTTATCCTGTAATATTTTTTATTACCACTTTTGACTCTGGGGACTGGCACCTCAGTGGGCCTTTTTTTATTAGTTTTGTTGCCCTTGGCCAGTGCCTTTCCTACATTAAAAAAAATAAAGAAATAAAAAATAAATAAAATAAAAATAAAATAGATAAATAAATAAATAAATAAATAAATAAATGAACAATTAAATAAACAAATAAGTAAATAAATAAATAAATAGATAAAAGCATTTGTTCATTAAGCACAAACAAATTGTCTGTTCTTATTTGTAATCTTCCATATTTAAGGGAAGCAAAATTTCCTCCATTTAAGCAGTGTTTTAGAGCGTTTGCATCTCAAGGTGTGATTTCACACAAATAAAAGTACAATATTATGAAACAGGTACAAGAAGCAAGTGTGCATTGCCTTTTCATAACTGAATTTCTGTAACAATAATAAATGAAAACATCCAGTGATTTTTCAATTAGGGACTGAAAATTAAATAAAAAAAAAAAAAAAACTTTGCTTAATTCCTGCAGCAAAAGAGGCACACAAACTTTTCTAACATAAATAACATGAATTTAATTCCTAATGTACTTTTTTTGTACTCCACTTCTGAAGTAGTTGCAATAATGGAAAAATGAAGGAGAACAAAATATGTTGCAGTCTTCTATGTACAGTTCACAAGTGACAAGAATTAGGGATCAACAGTTACTCTTGCAACAATAGAACATGAAAATAAAAAGAAACTATTGTGTAATAAAGCTAAAGAAGGGAGAAGCCTGCAGCTGTTAACAAGTTAAAAAAGAAGAAAGGTTGATGTGAATAGCATTCAATTACACTGTGTTTAGAAAGACTGTGTGAGTAAATCCCTCCTTCATGACAAGCAGTCTTTACATGGGTAGTCAATATTTACATATCAACTGAATGAACATTACTGTTTTTTGTCCACAAAATCTTTTGAGAGAAGTGTACAAATATCTTGCAAATTCAAATAAAGGATCACAAAGCCAAATCAATAAATGCACAAAATAAGTGCTATCACCCAGATTTACCAGTTTTAGTAGCAGTGAAACTAATGAGAATCCTGAAATACACTGAATATGCATGGTTGCATGTAGAGGCAAACTTTAACATGAGAGTGACATTGATGATAATGATGATAACAATCATGAAGGTATTTCATTCAAACTTGTACCTCTGAGTCTGAAGTGCCACATGGATGACAAAGGAAGACTGGTGAAGCCCACTGGAATTACTAATTCCCAAGTGGTCTATGAAGGCTCTTCCACCACATATTTTCAAATACAGATATTGTCTTCCATCAAGCATCTGATCTGAAAAGTAGGTAGTAGGTGTAAAAGAACAGGTTTTCTTTTTGGTGCAAAATACATTACTATATTAAAAAAAATCAAATTACATTTTTTGTGGAATATTGAAATACATTTCATGGAAAATGAGTATACACATGGTAAAATTTTGGCTCTCTGTGAGTGGCCTTGACAATCATCTCCACCTCAATGACTTTGAGCCAGTAGAGGATGATATCCCTTACCCCAGGACACAGGGTCACTGTGACATTCTGATTTACCCTTTACCTTCCCCAGGTTTACCCAGGAAAAATGGATGTGACTGGAATGAGTGAAATTTATCTGCTTGCCTAAGAGATGGCCAATGGTTAGATGGGATTTAAATGAAAATTATAATGGAAGATATAATGAGAAATATACAATCTTTATGGAAACAGGAAGACAGATATGTGTGACTGATTATAAATGGAAAGGTGGAAGAACAGTACAGATAAAATAGAAAATCAATTAAAGAAGCATGCAGTTGTTTATACAGCCAGCATAATTCATAATGAAAAAAAAACTTTGTTCATTTCAATTTACAGAATCCTTACAATATCTCATTGAAAAAAAATTGGCATGGGGAAACTGACCAGCTGGCGTCTTTTCCTATACACCCACACAATGAACAAGGGAAGACTGTTAACAGGCCAATCTCACATATATGCCAGCCTTCCTCAGACCTGTCACTCTTTTGTTAACTCCACGTGCTGACTGTTCTACTCTGTAATAGCCTAGTGTGGCACTTTCATTAGTACACACACACACACACACACACACACACACACATGGACGTCACAAGCATATAATCACTTGTTACTCAATTAGTGGCGTCATGAGTACCATTCCTGTTATTGCCCATAGTTCTGCCTATTTTGGAACATCTCAGTATGGGATCAAGGCAAGCTTTCCTGGACCAGTCAAGCCTATATTCTTGTACAGGGAGGTCCTATTATATGAGAAACCAATGATACAAGATGTGTAAATTAAGGACTTTTTTTTATATGAGCAAAAAAATCCAATGATTTTTCCAAGATGAGTAAAATTACAAAACTTAAAATACATATCTTATTACATCCTCCTGCTAATACATCCAGGCTGTATGGTGCTGTATGATTATTCAGATATGCAGGGTCAAATTTGTGAATGCTGAAAGAGAACCATGTATCTTCCTCCTGTCCCTTACCTACCATTCATTCTCCCAAGTCATGCAAGTCCTCTTTTAAACTGAATTCTTATGACTTTACTGCTTATTATCATACTCATACCCTATCATCATTATGCTTGCAAGCATATTTACAATAAATACAAGTACAGTCTACAGTGCTTTATGTAACTGATTGATGCTTGAATGTGTTATAGTGTTACTGCTGGCATGTTCTTTCATTCACTGTCTTTGGTGTGGTCATGTGTGTGACTGACCAGGAGCCTTTGATGGGGTACCTTGTCAAATGCTTTACTAAAGTCCAGATATAAGACATCATAACTATCACCATTATCTACTGCCTCGTACACTTTACTGTAAAAACTTAACAAGTTTGTCAGGCAAGACTTCCCCTTCGTGAAGCCATGCTGTGACTGATTTATCAAGTTATGTTTGTCTAAATGTTCCCTAATGTTCCTTGCTATTACTGACTCCAAAACATTTGCCCACAACTGAAGTTAAGCTGACAGGTCTATAATAAGACACTAAAGTTTTATCTCCTTCCTTAAAGATGGGTACTACATTAGACTGCCTCCAAATTACTAGTACCTCACCTGACTCAAGTGATTTCCTAAAGACAGAAACTAATGGCTCACTAATAACCTCTTTGTATTCCTTAAGTACTCTGGGATATATTTCATCTGGTCCTGGTGTCTTGAACATTTTTAGCCTATCTATCTCCTGTTCCATTGTCTCCCACATTATGGAAATATCTGTCAGTTTCTCATTCTCATCTGCTCTAAACATCTGTTCACTATTTGGCATATCCTGCATGTTTTCCTGGGTGAAGACAGTTAAAAAAAACTCATTCAGAATTTTACTAATCTCCTCCCCAGAACTAACCAGCTCCCCATCTGCTGCCTTTAATGGACCTATAGTATCCTTATTCTTCGTCCTGTATACCAAAAATAACAAAAGACTAAACAAAATGTTTAGTAAAGTGGAGAGTACTTAAAACCAACAAATCAATATTTTGGGGATGCATATGATGAGAATTAGTAATTCATAGCAGACACTTCCTAAAGGGTGTACACATATGAAAATGGGAGTATATGAAAGGGACAACATCAGTAAAGTGAATAAACACTGTGTGAATATTGGACAAAAAAAGAAGACAGACAAGACTTTGACCCTGCAATGAGGAATGCTATGTAGAACAAGGAAAGATGGAGATTACTTTTCCAATGGCCACCCAGTTGAGGAAGTCCTCAGAGGCAGATAACATGTTTGAGATATAAAGAGACATATGTAAATAATGATCAATAAAATTCTGATTCTGGTATAAACTTTAGCTATGAATGGAGAAAAAAATATTATCCCTTTTCTGGCGGTGGTGATGCAGCTGGTGTCATGATGGTGTGGTCAGGTGATGGTGTTGTAGTCTAGTAGTGGTGTTGATTGTGGTGTAGCAATTGTGTGGGTATAATGATGGTGGTGTGGTGGTGGTGGTGTGGTCTGGTGGTGGTGTGGTGATGGTAGTGCAGTGATAATGTTGTGGTCTGGTGGTGGTGTGGTGATGGTGGTGTGGTCTGGTGGTGGTGTGATAATGGTGGTGTGGTGATAGTGGTGGTGTGGTGGCATGGTCCGGTAGTGGTGTGATGATGGTGGTGTGATGATGGTAGTGTGATGATGGTGGTGTGGTCTGGTAGTGTGATCTGGTGGTGTGATCTGGTGGTCTGTTCTGGTGCTGATCTGGTTGTGGTCATGTGGCATATGGACAGCAATTAACCATAAATAGTCCTAAAAATGCCATTAAAATTAATTCATAATGTCTCTTAGCTGTGATAAAGTCTTACCTTTAATATTCTGAGGAATACTTATTGCAGTAGGCACCAGATGTTGAGACTTATGGTTCATAACACCTAATCTCTCTATCAATGACTGCACTGTTGTGGAGTCCAACAAATGCCCCACAACAGCATCTGCATCCACATCCTTTGATTCTGCAAGCTCTCCTTGAATTACATCCCTAATTAACTGATCAATCACGGACTGCAGACACTCCTGAAAATAATAAGAATAAAGTCAATTAACAAATTTATACAATTCAAAATATGTGGCAATATAATGTGAAATATATTTTCACCTAAACACTTTAGTGTTTCATTTTGGCAGTAATGACCTACATATATTTTCTTTTACATGTCCTCCAGTACACATGAGGTGTCTTGTAAGATGCACAAACATTATAAGAATAAAATAATTATTTAAACAAATTTGTAAATAATCCCTAAACAGATGCTTACCCTTACCTAACATTCACATACAGCTTTCAACTTACATTTTACTATTTAGTTTTCTTTTTTCCTTACTCTTTTTATTTCTTTTTTAATTCATTTTCATATATCATCCACACAACATTTAGTGATTTTGATGTGTGTGTGTGTGTGTGTGTGTGTGTGTGTGTGTGTGTGTGTGTGTGTGTGTGTGTGTGTGTGTGTGTGTGTGTGTGTGTGTGTGTGTGTGTGTGTGTGTCATTCACCTGGTTAGATATGTCAGGAAAAGTATTTGATCCAGAGGTTAAGATAGATGGGTATACAATGTTCTATAAAGATAGAGAAAACAGGAGAGGAGGAGGTGTCGCGTTGTACGTTAGGGACACATTACAGTGCTGTATGAACAATAGAATTAAAACAGATAACAAAGCAGAGTCGATATGGGTAGATATTAAGGAAGGATCGCAGTCAGTAGTACTAGGGGTAGTTTACAGACCACCGACCAGTACATAGGAAATTAACACCTCACTGTGGCAGGAATTAAATAGAGCAGGCAGGTACAGTCAGGTATGTGTGGTAGGAGATTTTAATTTTAGGAATATCGACTGGAGTCTGATTGTGGGTAACAAGGAAGCAGAGGAATTCCTTAAGGTAATTCAGGATAATTTTTTAAAACAGGTAGTCGTAGAACCCACAAGGGGGAATAATATTCTAGATTTAATTCTTACTAACAGGGAGGAAGCAGTCACGCAGGTAGAGGTTGGAGGACAGCTAGGTAACAGTGACCATAGGGAAATTAGGTACAAGCTAGAATGGGAAGAAACTGTTAGAAATAAAAACACTAGTAAAATACCTGACTTTAGGAGAGCAGATTTTGAAGAATTAAAAAGGTACCTCCAAGGAGTGGACTGGCAAGGGATGCAGGGTGAGGTCAGGTCAGGGACGGAGTTCAGAGAGATAAGGCAGGATGAGGGAGGTGAGGTGAGGCTCCAGAAGGGAGGAGGAAAGAGGAAGGGGGGAGATAGGCGTGAGTATGTTGGAATGTCAGGTCATGCTGAAATGAGAGAGGTAAGGTCGAGGCGAGTTGATGAGGGAGGGGAGAGGATGGTAGGGAACGAGATGAGGGGTTTAGGTGTAGTAAATGTAGATGAATTGTATAAATATTTCGTAGATAAAGTTCATACAGGTCAATTAGCAAATATCCCGTATAAAACAATAAGATCACTAAAAAATGACCCTAAATGGATGACTGCTAGGTTAAAGCATTATATAGGGCGTAAGAGAAGTATATATAAGAGATTAAGGGCAGGTGAGGAAGTTTTAAGGACACAGTATAATGAATTAGTTAGAACAGTCAGGAAGTTAACGAGGAAAGCTAAGGAAAATTATGAATTAAAGGTAGCCAGCCAGGCGAAGACGGACCCCAAGGGATTTTATCAGGTATACAGGACGAAAAATAAGGATACTGTAGGTCCATTAAAGGCAGCAGATGGGGAGCTGGTTAGTTCTGGGGAGGAGATTAGTAAACTTCTGAATGATTATTTTTTAACTGTCTTCACTCAGGAAAACATGCAGGATATGCCAGATAGTGAACAGGTGTTTAGAGCAGATGAGTATGAGAAGCTGACGGATATTTCCATAACTAGGGAGATAGTGGAGCAGGAGATAGATAGGCTAAAAAAGTTCAAGTCACCAGGACCTGATGAAATATATCCCAGAGTACTGAAGGAATGTAAAAAGATTATTAGTGAGCCGTTAGTTTCTGTCTTTAGGAAATCACTGGAGTCGGGTGAGGTACCAGAAATGTGGAGGCAGGCTAATGTAGTACCCATCTTTAAGAAAGGGGATAAAACTTTAGCGTCTAATTATAGACCGGTCAGCTTAACTTCAGTTGTAGGTAAAATGTTAGAGTCAATAATAGCCAGGAACATTAGGGAACATTTAGACAAACATAACTTGATAAATCAGTCACAGCATGGCTTCACGAAGGGGAAGTCTTGCCTGACAAACTTGTTAAGTTTTTACAGTAAGGTGTACGAGGCAGTAGATAATGGAGATAGTTATGATATCTTATATCTGGACTTTAGTAAAGCATTCGACAAGGTGCCCCATCAAAGGCTCCTGAGAAAGGTTAGGGCGCACGGGATAGATGGGAAGGTGTTAGGTTGGATAGGGTCATGGCTTGGTAACAGGCGACAGAGAGTGCTAATAAACGGCTCGAAATCCGAGTGGGGTCATGTCATTAGTGGGGTGCCACAGGGATCAGTATTAGGGCCATTATTATTTCTAATATATATCAATGACTTGGATAGTGGAATTAATAGCGATGTTAGTAAATTTGCGGATGACACAAAGATAGGTAGATTAATTAGGTCAGAAGCGGATGCCATCGCCTTGCAGACAGACTTAGATAGAATGAATGAATGGACGGATAGATGGCAAATGCAATTTAATATCAATAAATGCAAAGTGCTTAGCGTAGGTAGAGGAAACCCACACAATAGGTACACATTAAACACCCAAACTCTGGTAGGTACAGGGTACGAGAAAGATTTAGGAGTTATAGTTAGCTCTGAACTCCGTCTAGGGAAACAATGCATAGAAGCCAGAAACAAGGCAAATAGGGTACTAGGATTCATTTTTAGGAGTGTTAAAAGTAGAAGGCCGGAGGTAATATTAAAGTTATACTTGGCGCTGGTCAGACCTCATCTAGACTACGCTGTGCAGTTTTGGTCCCCACATTACAGGAAAGATATAGGTCTATTAGAATCAGTACAGAGGAGAATGACTAAAAGGATACAGGGGATGAGGAGTATTCCTTACGAAGCGAGGCTGAAGCGGTTAAATTTACATTCTCTAGAGAGACGTAGGTTAAGAGGGGACCTGATAGAGGTCTTTAAGTGGTATAAGGGTTATAACAAGGGAGATGTAAGCAAAATTCTTAGGATCAGCAACCAGGGTAGAACAAGAAATAACGGGTTCAAGCTTGAAAAATTTAGGTTTAGGAAGGAGATAGGAAAAAATTGGTTCTCGAATAGAGTGGTAGATGAGTGGAACGGACTCAGTAATCATGTAGTTAGTGCTAGGACACTAGAGAGCTTTAAGAGAAGATTAGACAAGTTTATGGATGGGGATGATAGGTGGAAATAGGTAGGAGTGTTTCATACAGGGACTGCCACGTGTAAGCCTGGTCGCTTCTTGCAGCTTCCCTTATTTCTTATGTTCTTATGTTCTTATGCAGTCATCTGCTGGTCATTCAGCTGTGTGTGTGTTTACCCAGTTGTATTTACCTAGTTGTGGTTTATGAGAGGAGAGTAATCTCATGGTATCCCATCTCTATATCTATCCAGTTTGGTCTTAAAAGCATGGACAGTTACAGCATTGACAATGTCTTCACTGAGTTCATTCCATTTGTCCACACTTCTATGAGGAAAACTATACTTTTTGATGTCTCTTCTACAGTTAACTTTCTTTGACTTCTTACTGTGTCCCCTTGTACTCTGTGTCTAGAGTTATAAAACATTCTTTGTCCACATTTTCCATACCATTTATCATTCTATAGATGTTTATTAAATCTCCTCTCTCTCTCTCTCTCTCTCTCTCTCTCTCTCTCTCTCTCTCTCTCTCTCTCTCTCTCTCTCTCTTATTTTCAAGGGTAGGAATTTCCAACATTCTTAATCTCTCTTCATAGGTCAACTTACTCAACTCCAGAACCATCTTAGTGACTGCTCATTGTACTCTCTAATTTTATAATAACCCTCTTTATATGAGGAGACCACACCATTGCCACATATTCCAACCTTGGTCTTATCATGGAAATCAACAACTTTTTTATGATTCCTTCATCTAAATATGAGAATGCCATTCTTATTCTTTTTAACAGATTCATCGTCTCTCCAGTAATTTTATCAATCTGTCTGTTCGGAGTCAAATTTTCAGTAACTGTTACTCCCAAATCCATTTCCTCTTTTGATTTCTGTAACTTCACACCATCTCATAATATTGTATTCTTTTCTTACTCTTACCAAACTCCATTACTTTACATTTACTTAAATTGAATTCCATTTACAAAGATTTACTCCATCTATTTATCTTTAAATCATCTTGCAGTACCATACAGTCATTTACATTTTCTACCCTTCTCATCAGCTTAGCATCATCCACAAATAAGTTCATATAACTATCTATTCCTTCATTTATGTTGTTCACATATATTACAACATTATCGGTCACAACACTGACCCCTGTGGGACACCACTAGCTACTTTCAGCCAAGATGAATTTTGGTCTTGTATTACAGTTCTCATCTCTCTATTATCCAGAGAATTCTCCATTCACTCCAGCAGTCTTCCTCCAATTTTTCCATAATTTTTTCTATCTTCCATAGCAACCTTCAGTATGGTACTTTGTCAAAAGCTTTCTTCAAGACTAAGGCACCATCCACCCATCCATTTCCCTCCTGCACAATATCAATTACCATTGAATAAAAGTTACAGTAAGTTCATGGAGAATGATCTTCCCCTTCTAAATCCAAATTGACAATTTACCAAAACTTTATCTCTTTCCAAGTGTTTCATAAATCTTTCTTTTATTGTTCTTTCGCATAGTTTTCTTACAACACTAGTCAAGGACACTGGTCTATAATTTAGTGGGTTTTCCCTATTTCCTCCTTTGAATATTGGTGTAATATTTGCCCTCTTCCAATCTTTTGGTACTCTTCCCTGTGATAGTGATGTCACCACTAGACTGTGAATTTTATCAGCCAGTTGTTCTCAACATTCCTTCAATATCCAGTTTGATACTCAATCTGGACCAGTTGCTTTATTTACATCAAGTTCTTCCATCATCTTAAGTATTTCCTCATAACTGACTGGGACTGTACACAGTATATTCCTTACCAACTTATCCTTTCCAGCATCAAGCTCCCCTTCCACAGTAAATACCAATCTGAAACTATTGTTCATGACCTCTGCCATGTCCTGTGCATACTCAGATTTTTCCTTCAACTTTCAGTCTTGATATACCTTCCTTCATCTTCATCTTCCCATTAATATGTCTAAAGAACAGTTTGGGTTCATTTATACACTTATCTATTATATCTCTTTCATAGTTTCTTCTCTCCATTCTTATTATCTCAACGCACTTATTTCTAGCAACAATATATTCTTCCCATCTGCTCTCAGTTTTCCTCTTCTTCCATCTATTCCAAGCATTTAGCTTACAATTTCTAGCCTCTTTGCATTTTATATTGAACCATTCTTTACCCTTTCTACATCTTAATCCTCCTCTAGCTACAAATTTTTCCACAACAGAATTATATATCCTTATAAAATTCATCCCATTTTCCTGAACATCTTTGCATCTTCAAAGTCTTTCCAGTCCATGGCAACAAAGTATTTTCTTAATCTTTCAAAATCAGCTTTACTATATTTAAATCTTTTCACCTTATAATTTTCATCAATGATTACATTTTCATTTTTCAATTTAAATTCCATCAACATACAATCACTTTTACCTAGAGGGCTATCATAGTGTATAATTTCAATGATATTTCCATATCCTTGGTAAACACTAAATCAAGTCTTGATAGTTTATCTCTTCCACTAAATCTTGAATCACAATCTACCCATTGAGTCATTAAGTTTTCCACCACCCAGTTTAACAGACTATTACTCCATGAGTTTTCACTTCCAGTAGTTGTCAGTGTTTCCCAATTTATCTCCTTACAATTAAAATCTCCAACAATAACTATATCACTACTTTCCATCACTGTCTTTTCAAGACCTGTTAACACATCTACCAACATCTCTTCATATTCTTCTTTTTACCAAGCATTGATCATAGGTGGCACATACACTCCTGCATAATTCATTATCCTTCCTTTTCACCTTTTAATCATCACTTGTAGAATTTAAGACCTGTCTTCACTTTTTATTACCCCCTCCACTTTAACACACTTTTAAGTCATAATGATCATTCCCCTTCCTCTCTTGTCACTTCTATTTTTCATCCATAAATCATATTTATCACCAATGTCAGGAGTTCCCTATTCATTTTTCAATTTTGTCTCACATAATGCAGCAATATCTGGTGCGGTTCCGTGTGTGTGTGTTTACCTAGTTGTATTTACCTAGTTGTGGTTTACGGGAGGGGAGTAATCTCATAGTATCCTGTCTCTATGTCTATCCAGTTTGGTCTTAAAAGCATGGCCAGTTAGGGCACTGACAATGTCTTCACTGAGTTCATTCCATTTGTTCACACTTCTGTGAGGAAAACTATACTTCCGGATGTCTCTTCTATAGTTAACTTTCTTCAGCTTCTTACTGTGTCCCTTTGTAGTCTGTGTCTAAAGTTATAAAACATTCTATTTCCACATTTTCCATACCATTTATCATTCTATAGATGTTTATTAAATTCCCTCTCTCTCTCTCTCTCCTATTTTCAAGGGTAGTAATTTCCAACATTCATAATCTCACTTCATAGCTCAACTTACTGAACTGTGGAACCATCTTAATGACTGCTCTTTGTACTCTTTCTAATTTTATAACATTCCTCTTTATGTGAGGAGACCACACCACTGCCACATATTCCAATTTTGGTCTTATCATGGAAATCAACAACTTTTTTATTATTCCTTCATCTTAATATGAGAATGCCATTCTTACTCTTGGTAACAAATTCATCATTTCTCTAGTAATTTTATCAATGTGTCTGTCCGGAGTCAAATTTTCAGTAACTGTTACTCCCAAATCCACTTCCTCTTTTGATTCCTGTAACTTTATACCATCCATCTCATAATGATATTGTATTCTGTTCTTACTCTTACCAAACTCCATTACTTTATATTTATTTAAATTGAATTCTATTTGCCAAGATTTACTCCATCTATTTATCTTACTTTCTACTTCTCTTAGCAGCATTTCTCATTATCAATTTATTCCACTCTATTCCACAATGTATAAATCAGTATTAAATCTCCCTCTTCTCTTCTGTTCCAATGTTGGCATGTTCATTTTCTTTAATCTGTCTTCATATGTTAATTCTTCCAGTTCTGGAACCATCTTTGTATCTTCTTGTAATTTTTTGACATGTTTCTTCTTATGGGGAGACCACACTGATTCAGTATATTTCATCTTTGATCTAATCATAGTAGTAATTAACTTTCTCATCATATCTTTATTCATGTAGTGGAATGCTGTTCCAATATTTCTCACCATTCTATAAGTATCTCTGAATATCTTTTCTAAATGTTTCTCTGACTGTTGACTATCCTGTATTGTCACTCCCAGACCTTTCTCTTCTTATACTTTTATTATTTCTTCATTTCACATTTTATATGTCCATTTTGGTCTCTTTTCACTTTTTTCCATTTCCTTTACATGACATTTTTCACATTAAATTCCATCTCCCATTTTTTTTACTCCAGTCCCAGATTTTATTCAAGTCCTCTTGTAGAATTTCAGTCTTCATTGTTTCTTATTTGTTTGTAATTTTGCATCATCTGCAAACAAACTCATGTAACTCTTTACTCCTTCAGGCATATCATTTATTCTGATTGGGAAAAGCATTGGTGCCAGCACTGATCCTTGTGGTACTCCAGTATTTACTTTTCTCCATTTCAATTTTACATCTTTTACTATCATTCTCATTTCTCTTCCCTCTAAGTAACTTTCCATCCAGATTTTTATTTTTCCATTTAATCCTCCTATATTTTCTAGCTTCCATAATAGCTTGTTGTGGGGAACTTTGTTGAAAGTTTTTTTTTAGACCAAAATACACACTGTCTACCCATCCATCCCTATCCTGTGTTATATAAGTCACTCTCAAATAGAAGCTCATCAAATTTGTTACACATGATCACTTTTGTCTAAAGCCATACTGTTTTTGTTATTATATAATATTCCAGAAATTTTGTCCATTGCTTCTTTATCACTTTTTACAGATCTTACGTACTATGGAGGAGGCAGTAGACACCTGCCGAAACGATAATTACTCCCAGTGAGGTCTAAAGCACTGTTCAGAGGGTGCTGTGAACTTATCATTAAACCCAGCTGTGACCTCACTGAATGTTTCCCTTTGTGTCTCACAACACAAGGGGGTAGTCACAGCCTGCCCTCTAAAGACAACTCTCTTCCTCCACACAAAACTACAAGCATCTAATAACACACACACCCCTCACTCAAAAATTTTTAAATCATCATGGCGACTCCTACACCAGCCTCGGAGTCCCCATCTGGGGAGGGGACCATAAATGTCCCCAGGTCGGAATGCCTTTCTGTCGACGACCCTAAGTGTCTTGACACCCCCTCAACTTTTTCTTCATTAATTTCTGCAACATTCGCGGTCTAAGATCTAATTTTCAATCTGTAGAACACCACCTCTCCTCTTCTAAACCTCATCTTCTTTTCCTCACGAAAACTCAGGTGTCTGAGGCAACTGACAGTAGCCCCTTTTCTGTTCCCCCCTACTTTCTCTATCCTCATTTTCGATCCAAAGCTAGATGCTGCGTTTATGTGCGCAATGACTTAACCTGCTCTCGTGCCCACGCTCCTGAATCTTCCGAGTTTTCCACCATCTGGCTACAACTACAGAGTCACTCTCATACTAAATTTATCTGTGCTGTATACCTCTCACCTAACTCCTCTGATTATAAGAAATTCTTTGACTACTTAACTTCCAAAGTGGAGCACATTCTGACCCTCTTCCCTTTTGCAGAGATCTCCATTCTTGGAGACTTCATTGTTCACCACCAGCTTTGGCTTTCCTCTCCCTTCACTGACCATCCTGGTGAACTAGCCTACAACTTTGCTATCCTCCATGACCTAGAGCAATTGGTACAACACCTTACTCGTATTCCTGACCGTCTTGGAGATACGCCCAACATTCTTGACCTTTTCCTGAACTCTAATCCTTCTGCTTATGCTGTCACCCTTTCTTCTCCGTTGGGCTCCTCCGATCACAATCTCATATCTTTATCTTGTCCTATTGCTCCAATCCCTCCTCAGGATCCCCCTAAGCGAAGGTGCCTCTGGCGTTTTGCCTCTGCTAGTTGGGGGGATCTGAGGAGGTATTTTGCTGATTTTCCTTGGAATGACTACTGCTTCCGTGTCAGAGACCCGTCTTTGTGTGCTGAGCGCATAACAGAAGTGTACATTCCTCACTCTTTTTCTCGTCCTAAACCTTCTAAACCTTGGTTTAACACAGCTTGTTCTTGTGCTATACATGATAGAGAGGTGGCCCACAAAAGGTACTTAAGCCTTCCATCACCAGAATCTCATGCACTTTATATTTCTGCCCGGAAGCATGCCAAGTCTGTTCTCCAACTAGCCAAAAACTCCTTCATTAGCAGAAAATGTCAAAACCTTTCAAGATCTAACTCCCCTTGTGATTTCTGGCATCTAGCCAAAAATATCTCCAATAACTTTCCTTCTTCTTCTTTCCCTCCTCTATTTCAACCAGATGGTACCACTGCTATCACATCTATTTCTAAAGCTGAACTCTTCGCTCAAACCTTTGCTAAAAACTCTATCTTGGACGATTCTGGGCTTGTTCCTCCTTCTCCTCCACCCTCTGACTACTTCATGGCACGTATTAAAATTCTTCGCAATGATGTTTTCCATGCCCTGCTGGCCTAAACTCTCGGAAGGCTTATGGTCCTGATGGGTTCCCTCCTATTGTTCTCCGAAACTGTGCCTCCATGCTTGCACCTTGCCTAGTCAAACTCTTTCAGCTCTGTCTGTCAACATCTACCTTTCCTTCTTGCTGGAAGTTTGCCTACATTCAACCTGTTCCTAAAAAGGGTGACCATTCTAATCCCTCAAACTACTGTCCTATTGCTTTAATTTCATGCCTATCTAAACTTTTTGAATCTATCCTCAACAGGAAGATTCTTAAACATCTATTACTTCACAACCTTCTATCTGATCGCCAGTATGGGTTCCGTCAAGGCCGCTCTACTGGTGATCTTCTGGCTTTCCTTACTGAGTCTTGGTCACCCTCTTTTAGAGATTTTGGTGAAACTTTTGCTGTTGCCTTGGACATATCAAAAGCTTTTGATAGAGTCTGGCACAAAGCTTTGATTTCCAAACTACCCTCCTACTGTTTCTATCCTTCTCTCTGTAATTTCATCTCAAGTTTCCTTTCTGACCGTTCTATTGCTGCTGTGGTAGACGGTCACTGTTCTTCTAAATCTATCAACAGTGGTGTTCCTCAGGGTTCTGTCCTGTCACCCACTCTCTTCTTATTATTCATTAATGATCTTCTAAACCAAACTTCTTGTCCTATCCACTCCTATGCTGATGATATCACCCTGCACTTTTCCACGTCTTTTCATAGACGTCCAACCCTTCAGGAGGTAAACATATCACGCAGAGAAGCCACAGAACGCTTGACTTCTGATCTTTCTAAAATTTCTGATTGGGGCAGAGCAAACTTGGTATTGTTCAATGCCTCAAAAACTCAATTCCTCCATCTATCAACTCGACACAACCTTCCAGACAACTATCCCCTCTTCTTCAATGACACTCAACTGTCCCCCTCTTCTACACTGAACATCCTAGGTCTGTTCTTTACTTATAATCTGAACTGGAAACTTCACATCTCATCTCTAGCTAAAACAGCTTCTATGAAGTTAGGTGTTCTGAGACGTATCCGCCAGTTTTTCTCACCCCCCCAGCTGCTAACTCTGTACAAGGGCCTTATCCGTCCATGTATGGAGTATGCTTCACATGTCTGGGGAGGTTCCACTCATACTGCTCTTCTAGACAGGGTGGAATCAAAAGCTTTTCGTCTCATCAACTCCTCTCCTCTAACTGACTGTCTTCAGCCTCTCTCTCACCGCCGCAATGTTGCATATCTAGCTGTCTTCTACCACTATTTTCATGCTAACTGCTCTTCTGATCTTGCTTATTGCATGCCTCCCCTCCTCCCATGGCCTTGCTGCACAAGACTTTCTTCTTTCTCTCACCCCTATTCTGTTCACCTCTCTAATGCAAGAGTTAACCAGTATTCTCAATCATTCATCCCTTTCTCTGGTAAACTCTGGAACTCCCTGCCTGCTTCTGTATTTCCACCTTCCTATGACTTGAATTCCTTGAAGAGGGAGGTTTCAAGACACTTATTCATCAATTTTTGACTACTGCTTTGACCCTTTTATGGGACTGGCATTTCAGTGCGCATTTTTTTATTAGATTTTTGTTGCCCTTGGCTAGTGTCCTTCCCACATAAAAAAAAAAAAAAAAAAAAAAAAAAAAAAAAAAAATGTTGATCATTGATATTGTCTATAATCTGGTGGTTCTTCTCTCTTTCCATTTTCATAAATTGGCACTATGCCTGCTCTCTTCCATTCCTTAGGCACTCTTTTGGTTGATAATGAGCACTTTATTATGTCACATACTGGTTTAATTAACTGTTTCCTGCACTCTTTTAATATGAAATTTGATACTCCATCTGGTCCTGTTGCTTCTCTATCTTCCAGTTCCTCCATCATTTTATAAACTTCTTTGATTACTGTAATTTCCCACAGTTTTTTTTTGTCTTCTCATCTTGTGGTTCTTTAAATTCTGATTCTTTTGTGAAAACTTGTTGGAACTTTTAGTTTAGCAATTCACTCATGTCTTCTGGGTCTTCATGTTTCATTTCCATCCTTCAATCTTTCTAATTTTATGTCAGCAAATCACTTCTCTACCAGCGCTTGCTTCCCATGAGATACGCTTTTCTGCTTCAAGCCGTTAGTTGCTGAGTTGTCTTCACTGAGACCAGACATCACCACTCTGGCCCGCCCTGGAGTCAAGTTGGCTGTGTTCTTCCCGTTATCCATCTGGAGCGGAAAGGCCTGGCCACAGCCTGTTATCCGTTTAGGAGCTGGCTGCACTGTCATCCCTTTATCCGTGTAGGAGCGAGGAAGTGCCCTTTGGAGCACTGGGGAGAGTCTACGACTCACACAGACCCCTGACCCACCACCCTGCTCGCCCGTCGGCCCGCCGCCATATCAGAAGTTACAGAAGGTTTGCCTGCCAGGCTGTCACCAGGCAGGCAGGCTGCATCCACCCATGGAATGCATAAAGGCAAGGGATCACATAGGAAGCATTCCTCCAGGTCCGGGTGTGGCTCTTCCCAATGGGAAAGTTTTGGACGAGTACATCCCCATGCCCGGGGGCATGGATCAGATAAGGGAGGCGACTGTGTGCCTTCACCTACGCATCCTCGACCCTCTAATTTATGGGGCGAAGGCTGTTCTCCACCCTGGGCTATGGTCATGGAAGCCTTGGCTGAATTATGGGATGATTTGGAGGCATTGAAGGAGGAGAGACACGTGGCCCCAGCAGGTGGCACTGCCAGCGCCAGGGTGGATGTAAAAAGACAAAGCACAGAAGTGATTGGGGACGACTCCAGCCCAGGGTTTTCTGGGTTTCAGTCAGTGCAGCAGCTTGATTCTAGTAGTGATACCCAGGATGAACTGACCACTGGTAGTGTCCTCCTGCAGAGTGTCAAGTTTTACGGGCTCCTTGACGATATCTCTGATGAGGTGGACAAGCATGTCGCTGAGATGGTGAATTATGTCTTTGACAATGGCATGTGTGAGGAGGAGTACAAGGAGATTTTAGAGGATGTCATTGTGAAAAGACTGAGCAACTGTCAGGCTTTAGCCCCAGTTGAATGTAACACTCATGTGTTAGATGCTCTGAAACCAGACGCCAAAAAGGATGACTTTCGTATGAAAAAAGCCAGTAAGGCCATTGTAAAAGCTGCCACAATTGTCACCAAATCACTCACGTTGCTGGATAAGATTGCCCAAGAGGGACAACCAGAGGTGGCCCACGAGATACACATGCTAAATGGTGCTCTTGCATTACTGGGAAATGCTAACCACAGGAACAATTTGGCACGTAGATTCATCATTAAATGGGAGATTAATCAGAAGTATGCTCACTTGTGCTCTGATAAGGTACCCATGACCAGACTCTTGTTCGGCGATGATGTTTCTCAAGCTGCCAAGAATATTGAGGAGTCTGAGAAATTGAAAAACAAGATCACGACAAAGAAACCAGTTCAAAATTGGAAATTCACTTCAGGAAGAGGCAGAAGTTCCTTTGGGAAGCTCCGAGGTTTCTTGTCCAGGTTCCATCCCTATGGCCAGCGGACATATGGACACAGGAATGACCACCAACAGTCCTACCCACGGCAGGCTTCAGAATAAAAAAAACTCCTAAGGCGGGGGACACAACAATCCCCGGCAATAACAGAGGTGAGACATGATTTTGAAGCAGGCAGACTTCACCATTTTGTGCATAAGTGACATAAGTTAACTAATGATCCTTGCATTTTAGATATTGTAGCATTGCCATCTAGATATTAATGTTGATGATATCACTCACTTATTTTCTGAAGATATTGAGTATGTTTTTAGTGAGGAGGAAAGGAGCATTATTACTCATGAAGTTGGGAAGCTTTTAGACCTTAAAGTTATAAAGCAAACACACAGGCAGGAGGAGCAGATTTTATCCCCTGTTTTTCTGCGTAGGAAAAAGGATGGAGGCTTTAGAATGATCCTTAACCTAGAAAAATTAAACAAGCACATAAATTACAAACATTTCAAGATGGAAAACTTTGAACAGGCAATTTGGCTTGTTAACAAAGCTGATTACATGGTTTCTGTCAACCTTTGTAATGCTTACTACTCTGTCAAAATAGCTGAAGAGCAACAAAAATATCTTTGCTTAAATGGCAAGGAAAAATCTTCCAGTTCTCCTGTCTTCCAAACAAAGTTTCAGAAGGGCCTTGTCTGTTCACCAAATTAATGAAACCAATTTTTGCTACACTGAGAGAGAGAGGGTACACCATCACCAGTTTCATTGATGACACTCTTATTTCCCACAGTTCAGTTGAAGGGTGCTATGAGTGTATTCATTCAACAGTGGAGCTCCTACAGAATGTAGGTTTCTGTATTAATGAAGAGAAGTCTGTCTTAATACCCACACAACGTTTGGAATACTTGGGGAACATTATTGACTCTGAGACAATGACAGTTACCTTACCTGAACGGAGGAAAGAGAAAATAATTAAAAGTTGCAAACAACTTTTTCACAGTGAACGAGACAGAATCAGGAATGTGGCCAAAGTAATCGATTGGGTACTTGGTTGCTGCAATTCCAGCAATGGAAATGGGGAAACTGTATTACAGGAAACTGGAAACTGCTAAAATTTCAGCATTACAAAAAGAAAAAGACAACTTTGACAAATGGATGGACATCACATATGACATGAAAACAGATCTGATTTGGTGGATAAATCATCTTGCAGGGCAAGACAGGAAAATTTTTAGACCTGTACACGGATGCCTCAAACTTAGGTTGGGGTGATTACCTTAATCATGTACAAGTTAATGGTAGACGGGCAATTAATGAAAAAGAATTGCACATCAATGCAAAAGAACTCAAAGCCATCTTATTTGCAGTAAAGTCATTTGCACATCAGATCAGAGGTAAACACATCAAAGTGCTTTGTGACAATACAATGGCAGTGAACTATGTAAACCAAATGGGGGGCACAAAATCCACATCCTGTAATGACATCAGTAGAGAAATCTGGGAATGGTGTGCGAAAAACAATGCCTGGATTACATGTTCTCATATTCCAGGCAAAGGTAACTCCATGGCAGATGCTGCATCTCAAAAGTTTAATGACAGGCATGAATGGAAGTTAAATGAGGACATTTTTAGGGAGCTTTGCGGTATCTTTGGAGTTCCTAGCATCGATCTGTTTGCCTCTAGATTGAATAAACAGGTACCTCACTTTTGTTCATGGCAACCTGACCCTGAAGCGGAACACTTTGATGCTTTCTTAATAAACTGGTCGCAGTTTGAGCTGGTATACATTTTTCCCCCGTTTGCTCTAATTGCCAGATGCCTTAAAAAAATGTGTGCAGAGATGGCAAGGGAGTGGTTGATTGTGCCACTGTGGCCATCTCAACCATGGATGGGGCCCCTCCTCACAATGCTCGTCAAGGAACCGTGGCTACTAATGAGGAGGAAGGACATTCTACACCATCCGTCAACGGCAGAGGAACACCCCATCATGGAGCACACCAGTTTGATGGCATGTCTATTGTCAGGCAACAGCTATGAGCAAGAGGCATTTTGGCAGCAGGTACAAACATTATCATGGCCTCCTGGAGACCAGCAACTGAGAGACAGTATTGAACACATGTCACCAGATGGTTACAGTTTTGTGACAGGGGGCAAATCAATCCTCTTAATCCTGCTATAACGGATATTATACATTTCTTGTCCGACACTTTCCACAGGGATGTCGGCTACGATTCCGTCAACACGGCAAGGGGAGCACTATCTTCACTTGGGATAGTAGTAGACAGCTGCAGAGCAGGTAATCATCCTCTTGTCAACAGACTCCTGAGAGGTGTCTTCAATTTGAGACCGCCAAAACCCAGGTATTCAGAGACCTGAGATGTCCAGCTAGTGCTAGAAAAACTAAGAACTATGGAACCATTATGCAGCCTTCAACTAACCTTAAAATTAATCATGCTAATGGCACTCACGTAAGCAGCCAGAGTGCAAACATTGCATTTGTTAATGTTGAAAAATATTAGCACTGGAAAGGACTCTATTTGTGTTTGGTTAGGGCAAAACATTAAACAGTGTAGACCAAAATTCAATGTACAATTTGTGGAATTTAAATCATACCCAAAGGATAGAAGACTATGTGTTTATGAAACATTGAAAATGTACAATGAAAAAACTGAACACTTAAGGAATGGTGTCGATCATGTGAATGGGAACTTACTCATCAGCTTTATAAAGCCACACAAACCTGTAACCAAGGACACCATTGCAAGATGGATTAGGATCATGCTGCACATGTCAGGAGTGGATACAATAAAGTATTCAGCTGGCAGTGTTCGGCCAGCTGCAGCGTCAAAGGCAAAGGCCATGGCACTGCAAATTACACATATCATGGCAAAGGCAGGGTGGTCGAGGGAGACTACCTTTGCCAAGCATTACGACAAGATTATTCAGGACCTTGACTCATTCCAAGAAGCAGTACTGGGATAGTAAGAACCTACCACTATTAGGAGGTTATCTTTCTACTAGTAAAAATACTAACTTGTACTTAATACACAAGGGATTATGGGGCATGGTTGTTTTATTTCACCAATGCACTAACTTTCCTTTATGTTCATGTACTACACCCACATGGCTTCAAAACCTCATGGGAAGCGAGCACTGGCAGAGAAGTGATTGCTGACATAAAACTGATGAAGTACATGAGACTTAACTAGTCAGTTGAAATGTGCTTTGGATTTTATGAAGCAAATCACCTCTGCCAGAAGAGAGCTTTCACATACCCTCTGCTTCCTCCCTACGCTTTACAGCGTCACATGATTATTTCAAATAAGTTAGCATGATTTGATTAATTTATTGTCATGTGGGTGGTAGTACACTTTAAAGTCTGGTGGTGTGAAGCAGCAAAGCGTATCTCATGTGAAAGCTCTCTTCTGGCAGAGGTGATTTGCTTCATAAAATCCGAAGCACATTTCAACTGACTAGGTAAGTCTCATGTACTTCATCAATTTTTCTTTTAGTTTAATTTTCCCATTTATGAATCTGTAGAAAAGTTTTGGTTCATCCTTGCACTTTTCAACTATATCCTTTTCATTAAAGTTCACTAAGTGAAAGATCAAGCATTGCACCTAACATTATCCGTAAAATTAAGTTCTCGATGCTCTTCATTGGAAAAAGTTTCAACTAATGCACAGTTTTCTAGACTAGGTAGCATGCTGACTGCTCTCAGCAAACACCAGATTTTCAAAGTATTTGAGTGACAGCAACATGATTCTTGCAACATTTCTTGACCCACGATATAAAGGTAATTTTTTCTCAGACACCAGCGATGAAGCATCTGAAACTGCTCTGGTAAATATTCAAAGTTGGTGGAAACCTTTGAGAAATGACAGTGGGCTGTGCAAACAGAGCAAGAGGTGTGCAGAAAAAAGGAAGCTGATGCTTCTAGTTCCTATGGCAGAACGTCTGGTGGAAATGATTCTGAGGTAGAAAATGTGCAGCTGCAAGGAAATTTTCAAGGACAATTTACATGATCTTGATTTTGGTAAATGCTATGATGAACTTGGCTTCCTAGCAAAAAGTGAAGATGGAAACACTGTTTCACAATCAGACTTGTCACAAATGTAGTCAGAATGCAAGGGGTCATTGCTGACAACTTTTGCAGCTGTTGGCAATGAAATAGAAAGGTACATGTCCATGGGAATGCAACCACGTGAAGAAAATCCTTTAGGTTGAAAATCCTTTAGTTAAACATATGTGGGTTTCCATATTTGAGTACCTTAGAAAATAAATATTTGTCTGTTCTACCATCTTCAGTTGAAAGTGAGAGGCTGTTTAATATTGGGGAAAATGTGTATTCACCTAACAAGAATTGCCTTAATGCTGAAACTGGTGAAAGGCTCATGTTTTTAAATTTCAATTTAGGAATGTCAAATTTCTGTCACTAAGAAACAGGTAAAACTGCGATGGATGTTTTAAATTTTTGGGGGAGGTAATTTTTCTAAGGAAATTGTTCACTTCAAAAATTGTTTTGGAAATTTTGTTTTTTGGAAGTTATATTATAATAACTATAGAAATTACAGTATTTGGCTTTCACAAACATCCATACTCTATGTATAATAAAATAAATACTACTATTTTATATTACTATTTTTTCATTTGATTTTTTTTACACAAGTCTTTAAGGGACCTAAGGGACCTAAGTTTATTAATAACAAACTTAATAAAAGAAATTCATGACTATGGACATCTTTTTTCACGCCAGCACTGATTAAAAATCTGTGCACAGGTACCAGTATCACTATTAGTATTGGTATCAGCATTGGTCAAATATTTGGGTATTGATATCGGTATCGATCAAAATTTTGGTGCTGGTACATCCTTAACACTGACATCATGATATGGTCACTTTTTCCCACAAGGCACACATATCTTAATTCTTTAGTTAGGTCGATTCCTTTTGTTAATATTAGGTCTAGTCTTGTTGGTTCATCATCCCCTGTATATCTTGTATTTTCAGTCGCTCACTGCATCATTGTTTTCCATAGTCAGCTTCAGAAATCTTTCTCCCCATGCAGTCTCGTTTCCTCCCACCTCAAACGTTTCCCAATTTACTTCTTTGCAATTGAAGCTGCCAACCAATAATACTCTTTTATTACTTTTGATTCATCTACTCAAGCACTGAATGGTATCTTCTATTATTTTCCCATAGTCTTCCTTGTTCCAAAGATTTGTTTTGGGTGGTACATTGATTGCCATTACCATCAGTATTTCTCCATTATTATCCTCCAAGTTAATGCTCACTATTTCTGCTTTCCCTTCCCCATATTTTACTATTTTTGTTGACCTTTTTTCTTGTCATTATCATTACACCTCCTGCTTTACCAATCCTGTCTCTTCTCCATATATTGTAGTTATTGTTAATGACTATCTGGTTTTCTTCTTTTAGCTTTGTTTCTGTTAAACACACCACCTTCGGATTCTTTCCTTTTAAATAGCCTTGTAATTAATTTTCTGTGCATCAATCCATCTATATTTGTATACCTTACATTCAGGCCTTAATTTTTACTTTTTTCTATTTTATTTTCATTTATTTCTTTTCCTTTATGTACCATTTCTTCACTCTGTCTCCCAAAACTCTCCAAAAAAATCTAGTCTTCTGTTCTTTATTAATTTTTCTCTTAAGCCTCTTCATGCATTCCTTTCAATTTTTTTCCATTCTTCTTAATTTCTGTTCTTCCTAATGTACATATCTTTGTAATACTCCTCTTAGTTTGGATGTTCTTTTTATTATCTCTTCTGCTGCTTGTTGTGATTTTAGTCTTATTTTCATGGGTCTTGTTTTGCCTTCCAGATAAGGTCCCAGTCTAATAACTTCCTCCACTTCTTCCTTGAATTTAGTGTCATCATCATTTAGTTTTTTCAGCAAGTCCTTCACTGTCTTTTTTTCTTCTTTATCTCTTTTCAATTTGTATATTATATTTTTCTCCTTTATTCCATAAACTGTAACACTTTTCTTCTTATCTGCTGCATCTCTTACCAGATCTTTATTGTTTTCAGTCTTCACTTCCTTTTCTATATTTTCATTTTTTTTTTTAAATGCTTTTCAATTATTTCCTCTAAGTCAATATTTGCTTTAGCATTTTCAATTTTCCAGCCTTTCATTTCATCCATGACTCCCTCTCTCACTCTCTTCTCACATTTCAATAACTCTGCTTTCAAATCTTTATTTTCTTTCATTTTTTTTAATGTTTGCAATTCCTAATTTTTCTTAATATTTTGTTATTCTCTCACTTTCATCTTCTCCAGTTCTGTTTTTAGCTTGGATATTTCTCCATCTTTTCCTAAATTGCTTTTCAATTTTTCCTGAAGGGATTTTACCACTTCCATCACTATTTTCATTTCCTTCTTTTGATCCACATCACATTCTACTTTTCCCAATTTCAACTTCAGAAACCCTATTTCACTTTCATTTAATGGGACCACACTTACTTACTCAGGCCCTGTAAACCACATCTCTAAACCTTCCAAGTAATGCTGTCTTCTTCCAGATCATTTCTGGTGTAGATTTCCCATAAAATCAACCTTTTACTGGGAACGAGTCTTCTGCTGCTGTTGTTTTTGTGTGCAAAACTTGGGTTATTAAAAGTAAAAACACAAAAAAATGCTCACAGGGAGTCCCTAGTTAATGGCAGTCTTGACCTATGCCATTTTCTTATGTACATTCCTCTTTGCAGATTTCTTTTTTCTTTTTTCTTTTCATTTTTATTTTCAATGTTATACTTACACTGCCCTCTAATATACTTTTACACTACACCACACACACTATACCATACCCAATCTTTTCAAAATTAAAATAAAACAAACAAAAAGATATATGTATTACATTTTAATAAAAGATTTTTTAAATATAAAGAATTAGTTGATGAGTGTGGGAGAGGAATGCAGCAATAGACTAAGAAAAAAAAGCATTGGTCTGTCTGGAATGCGTGCAATGTTGGGTTAGTATCTATTCACTCTTGTTTGTGTTATCTTTTTTGCCTTTTATGTCTCCCAAGTGCAAGACCTACTCTTCTAAAAGCAATATAGCAAGGAAAAGGAAAACAATCAAGTTAAATTAGTTAAAAAGAAAGTTAAATTAGACAAGGTGAAATGGGTGCAGAAGGGAGAAAAGCTGATGAACACTGGGCAACTGCTTGGCCTAACCCAGTTGTCTGTAACTACAATTATCAAGAATAATGATTGCATCCTTGAACATGTAAAAGGCTCTGCTCCTTAGAAATCTCCTTAGAAATGAGATGGAATAGTTTTTGGTGCTTTGGCTCAAAAACCAGCATCAATGGCATATCCCAGTGAGCCTTATGTTAATTCAGGACAAAGCTAAGAAGATTGTTTGAAGCCTTGAAAAGTGAAAAGGGAGTAGGGAGAAGAGAATGAAAGTGATGAGTTTCAGTAGGGTGGCATCCACACTAGGGGTGCTGCCACATGCAAATAGGTGGACTGATGATGGGGTAAGGAGGTTGAGCATCCACACTAGGCAACAGCCACAACACAACTGGTGACTGGTGAGGACTGAGGAGCCTATACTTTTCATTCTTCTCTTAAGTATGAACTACCAAAAGAGTACACATAGATGCTGTCACTGCCAACATAGCTCTTCAAGAAACCCTTTTCTGCACCACTGTGGGAGCTGCTTCCACAAAGTTGAAGAAGAAGAGAAGAAATCTTTAGTGCAAAGAATGGATTTTTATTGAATTAGGAATGGAGTTTATTTTTGTAATTATTGTTTTTCACTTGCCATGAGCATGGATGCTGTCTATGAACTGCAGAGTAATTGTCTGTATCCCCTGAAAATTACTTTAGGACATGAGTTATGGGAAGGTGTGGCACAGCTGAGCAATTACCCCTCTCACAATGAAAAGATAACTGAGGTGTTGCGTGCATGGTCACCATCAAATGCCTCTTGCAAAACTCTTGCTGCTGCTCCATGTAGTCCTGCTCAATTTACCACATATGGGAGTTGCGGGGAACCAGGCACAGAATTCTATGCTTGGCCACCCCTGGCGTGGATGCAGCTCAAAGGTTAGTTTATGCAGCTTAAGGCTCGTGCCAATTTGCATAACATTAAGTGCAAGCACGCCAAATGAACATGACGTTTCAGTACCTTCTTTTTTTTTTTCTTTTTCAATTAATCTTGAAGTGCAAGGTGAAACTTCTAGTGGTGATGTGAAAGCAACAATAAAGTTTGAAAGTGATGGTGAATGAAGAGCAAGCCAACTATTGGAGTAAAGACAAGGAATTGTTTTCTCTCTCTCTCTCTCTCTCTCTCTCTCTCTCTCTTGTTACATACTGTAGGTGCTTTACTTGGGCTGGTTCTGATTTCTGTTGAAATTGAGTTTACAACACAGCCTTGTAGGGAACTCCAGCATAACCTGAGGACCACTGTATATATATGCTGTTCACATAGCCTAGTATTGTGTGAGTGTGTGTTCTATCCTCATACTCATGAGACAGCAGTGTGACCATCACGTGTGTGTGTTTTGTCCTCACATTCGGTGTGCCATGGCAGTGTGGCACTGCCACACTGGTGTTTTGTGCTCTCATTTGGTGTGACACAGCAGTGTGGTTCCACCATATTGTGTGTGTTTTATCCTTACATTTATTCAGTGTGATTCATCACTGAGGTCACCACATTGTGTGTTTTGTCCTCACATTCAGTGTGATGCAGCAGTGTAGCTGTAGACTTTTTAGACCTTAACACTCACCCAAGTGTCTCCCAGCTAATACACAATCAAAGAAAGCGTCACTAAATATAATAATAAATAATTGATAACTTAGCTGTGGTATATACGGCTGGGAGTTAGGTGATGGCTGGGTGGTGAATTGTAGTTGCTAGGTTCCAGTCCAGCCCCTGGTTGTGTTTTCAAAGCTAAGAGAACTTCCTTGAGATTATCCAATGGTTCCGAGCTTATAAGTTCTTCTTAACTTAACGAATTTAACTATGTAAAACTGGTAGAAGGGCGAGAATATTTCTTAACAGGATTTGTTATGGTGGCAACTGCTACTGACGACAGGTGCCAAGCAGAAACAAAAGCATTTCGCTTTCCACTATTTTCTCTTCACTCTATTATTTATTTGAATAACTAATACTTAGTTTGTACTAGACTGACCTTAATTACCCTTTAATATAACTTTACAACTTTTATACAAATCACAACACAAACCAATAACAGATTGATATTATGTATAATACAAGTTTTCCACAGTAGCCATCACACCAGTGCATGTTTTTTCTTCACATTCAGTGTGGTGCAGCAGTGTGGCACCACCATACTGTGTGTGTTTTGTCTTTACATTCAGTGTGTTGTAGCAGTGTGGCTGCCACACGAGTGTGTGTTTTGCCTTCACATTGTGTGATGCAGCAGTGTAGCTGCCACACGAGTGTGTGTTTTGTCCTCACATTCAATGTGACACAACAGTGTGACTGCCACACGATTGTGTGTTTTGCCTTCACATTGTGTGATGCAGCAGTGTAGCTGCCACACGGGTGTGTGTTTTGTCCTCACATTCAATGTGACACAACAGTGTGGCTGCCACACGATTGTGTGTTTTGTCTTCACATTCAGTGTAACACAGCAGTGCAGCCACCACAAGAGTATGTTTTGTCTTCACATTCAGTGTGATGCAGCAGTGTGGCCACCACACAAGTGTGTGTTTTGACTTCACATTCAGTGTGACACAGCAGTGTGGCCACCACATGAGTATGTTTTGTTCTCACATTGTGTGACACAGCAGTGCAGCCGCCATAGATGTGTGTTTGTCTTCTTCTCATCCAGTGTGAAGCAGTGATGTGGTCACAACGAGTGTTTTTTTGTCTTCCAATTCAGTGTGGTGCAGCAGTGCAGCTGCCACACAAGTGTATGTTTTTGTCCTACCATTCAGTATGATGCAGCAGTGTGGCCACAACACAAGTGTCTGTTTTGTCCTCACATAACAGAGGTGATAGTGTCTGACATGGAGGGGTACATTCTTCACTCTTTCTCTTGCCCTAAACCTTCCAAACCTTGGTTTCACTAAGCTTGTTCTTGTGCTAGACATGATATAAAAAGCAACCCACAAATGGCACCTGAACCTTTCATCACCTGAAACTCATGCAATTTAAATTTCTGCCTAAAATAATGCTAAGCCTTCTTTAACAATTCAAAAATACTTACCTTCATCAATAGAAAATGTCAAAACCTTTCTAGATTTAACTTCCCCTCATTACTTCTCATACCTAGCCAAAAATATCTCCAACTTTTCTTCATCTTTTCCTCCTCTACTTCAACCTGATGGTACCACTGCTATACCATCTGTCTGAAAAGCTGAAGTCTTTACCCAGCCGTTTGCTACAAAATATCAACTCTGAATGCTTCAGGGCTTGTTCCTCACTCTTTACCAACCTCTAACTATTTCATTCCATGCCTTCAATGACCCTAACCCTCAGAAGCCTTATGGACCTGATGAGATTCCTCCTATTATTCTGTGTTACTGTGCCTCCATGCTAATACCTGGTCAAACTATTCTGAGTTGTCCAGAAGGCAGGAAGATCATCAGTAAAACAACTACAACAGAATCCATACTGGTGATTAGATATTAAGTGTTGGAGGTGTAAGAATCCTCCCATTGAAGATAGATTAAAAACCTAGAAAGGCAAGAAATTAAAGCAAAAGGGCAGTAGTTTGAAGGATTAGAGAGGTCATCCGTTTTAGGAACAGGCTGAACGTAGGCAAACTTACAGTAAAAAGGAAAGGTAGATATTGACAGCCAGAATTGGAAGAGTTTGACCAAGCAAGATACAAGGGACCCCATCTGGTACATAAACCTTCCAAGGGTCAAGACCAGCAAGGATTTGGAAAACATCATTAGGAAGAAATTTAATAGAAGGCATGAAAAAGTCAGAGGGTAGAGGAGAGGATGGAGCAAGCCCTGAATCATTTAGTAGTTTTCAGCAATGTTTTGTGCAAAGAGTTCAGCTTTAGACAGATGATCAGGTTGAAATAGGGAAAGAAGAGAAAAAAAAGGAAAGTTGTTGATGTTGGCTAGGTTGGGTGAGGTGAGTTAGATCTACAAAGATCTGTACAATTTCTATTGACGAAGGAATTTTTGGCAATTTGGAGAACAGTGATGGAATGACTTCAGGCAGAAATATATATACTAGTGCATGAGATTCAGGTGATGGAAGGATCATGTACTGTTTGTGGGTTGCCACAATCAGCAAAGGCAAAACACCAGAGGTATGTCCACTTTGAAGGATCCTGAGGAAGAACTGGAGCAATAGGACAAGCTACAAATATGAAGTTGTGATTGGAAGTTAGGAAAAATCAAGAAAATTGGGCATATCTTAGAAAAAATCAAGAAAGTTGGGCATATCTCCAAAACAGTCAGAAATACAAATAGGATGTTGCACTAACTGCTCTTGCTCATGGAGCATAGCAAAAACAAGTTAGTTCACCAGGTTGGTCAGTGAAGGGAGCAGAAAGCCAAAGCTTTTGGTGAACATTGGTCTCCAAGAATGGAGACCTCCACAAAAGGGAAGGGAGTCAGGATGTGCTACACTTTAGAAATTAAATAGTCAAAGAATTTTTATAGTTAGAGGAGTTAGAGTTAGATGAGAGGTATACAGCATAGATGAAGGACTTTTGTATCCTTGAATAAAAATACTTTAAAATCTCCTTTTGTGGTATTAGTTAAGCCATATTTACAATAAATGCATTAATCCAGTTTGGATCCCATTTTTTATATAAGATATAGAAGCAATTCAGAACATACAGAGGAAATATGGTTCCAACACTGCAGAATATGATGTACAAAGATAGGCTAGGATATAGAAGCAACTGAGAACATAGAGGCAATATGGTTTCAACACTGCAGAATGTGATGTACAAAGGCTATATGAAAGCTTGGATTATAGAAGTTTACAGAAGAGCAAGAGATGACTTAGGTAATTGAGACATACAAGATCCTGTCAGGAGAGCAGGATCAGGTGTGCTGAGATATTTTCATATTGTAAGGATATCATAGAACTAGAGGGTATCACAAGATCTTCGAAGAAAGATCAAGATTGAATGAAAGGATGAACAAATTCTACAAAAGAATCATCAATAACTGGAATGCTCAACCACAATATGTGACTGACTGAGGTTCATTAATGAAATTTAAAATAAACTTGGATAAAGCATGGAGGAATAAAAATGTAATTATTAAAGCAAATATTCAATATAATAAAATTATCATGAATTTTTATGCTACTGTGCTTATTCAGCTCCAAGTCCAAAGCTAAATACACAGGCTTAACGGCCTCTTCCAAAAGTTTACTGTGAGTAACTGTGAGTATAGTGATGTAAATTTCTTCCCCACAAGTCCCTGATCCCAAAAAGCCATAGGACAGATGCAAGGAGACAATGACATAATCTCTTTCTGTTACTTTTACAATACATGAGTAAAGAGAATTTATCATTACAAAGCGTTGAGATACACCAGAGTCATTGGTGGCTTCCTTGTGATCCCTAGCACCAGCACCAATAGGGTGAGCCGCTCACTAGGTGATGAACTTAACACAGACATCATTTGTTTGCAGTATAGCATCAGTCATCTGTGATGGTGATCCCATTTATCACATCAGTGCCACAGCCAATGCACTCCAGACAAATAGCAATCTCACAATTATCATGGAAAATTAGTCTCATCAGAACACGACAAGACTGGCATGTCGTCAGCGCTAGACCAAGGGTTTCCACCATCACAAACCAAACCTGCAACTTTTTTTTTTTTTTAAGAGGGGGAATGGCATACTGTGATTTGGAGTTGATGAACTTAGTCTGGAAGTCTTGGTCATAGTAAAGAGTGCAAGGCACTGATATAGTCAGGAAGGTGAAGTTACAGAGCATATATCTGCTTGACTTAACACTTTTTTACAGTAAATTTTCAGTTTTAACCAATACTCCCATGCTCTTTATCTCTTTCACTATAGCCAACAAGCATAAGGCCCTTGTGTGAATGCAGGATTTTTGGATGGGGAAAGCCAAACTGAGGCATTTTTGACATTCCTGAAAAAAGTCTAAAGCTGAGAAAGGGCATAATTAAAAAACGGAAATTTTTTTGGTTATCCAAATGTAAAGTAACCAACCTAACTAACCTAACTGGGGTTTAAGTCACTAACCTAACCTAACATTACATAA